>NW_023996074.1:0-63825 GCF_015586225.1 Lucilia sericata | reverse complement strand
CTACAAAAGTAGCTTATGTTGAATTTCATAACAGTTCTATTATTTTTAAGACAGCAATGAGCGTTAAGGTAATTTTCTGAAGGGAACTACTTGTATGGGGGCTATGCGAAAACGGTGACTGATTTTTATACCCTACACCACTATAGTGGGGAGGGTATTATACGTTTGTGCTGATGTTTGTAACGCATAAAGATATTGGTCCTACACCCACCTTAAAGTATACTGATAGACTCAGAATCTGAGTCGATTAAGACATGTCCGTCCGTCCGTCCGTCTGTCCAACTGGCTGTCCGTGTAAACCTTGTGCGCAAGCTACAGGCCCCAATTTTCAAGATATTTTGATAAAATTTGGACCATACGAGTTTTTTGTCAAAAGGACGATGCCTATTGAAAATGGTTGTATCGGTCCATTATTTCACCTAGCCCCCATACAACCATACCTTCCGATTTAGGATTTTTTACTCATAACTACGTCAAATATACTACTATCTCATAAAAGATTGGCACAACTAAGTTATATATAGGCATAAATAAAGCCTCTTTTAGAAATTTAGTTTTTCATCAATAAATTGCTTAAATACATAAAAGTTTCTTTATGAAACTATGTGATACCCTACACCATGGGTGTAGGTCATGTCCGACTATATTTTCCTACTTGTTCAAATTTTCAATAACAATGAAAGGAATACAGACGGACGGATGGATGGACATTTTGACACTTAGAATTTAATAAGGTCCCTGAATATATATACCTTTGTGAGTCTACGACCAATATTTTGATATGTTACAAACACAATGACAAACTCAATATATCCCCATCATTTCTGATAGAGGGTATAAAACATAGGAGAGAAAACGAGCATTCGGAGAGAACAGGGAAACTCTGAAACACTTTGCTTTTCGGCGATATTAGATCCAAATATCTTGGGTAGTTTCTGCACCAATCTAATGACAAGTCTTTCGAATGGTGTATTACCTAGTCTTTACACTAGATATTGACATGTCTATGTATTAGTATAATTTTGACTTTTCCAAATAGTTATTAATAAAAATACGCAAAATCGTTTTTATATGTATGACATGCAAAAACAGTCCTGAACGAGGGAGTTTAGACAGTCGACATTGAGCACTTTTTGAGTATAATGTACAATGGAAAATAAATAACTTACAATTAAGTAAAGCAATAAAAATGCATCCCATATAATTCTTATTTTAATTGAAACTGCTCTATATACAACAGAAACAGTGTACATTTTCAAATAACACGTACTACAACTTTAAAGTACAGGTATTTAACAACAACAACAACAGCAAAAAAATAAAATAAATTTAAAGCAACTTTGTTAAGAGAAAAAGCAATGTAAGTTTTTATACTCCCGTGTAAATATGTATGTAAGTAGATGTACGATTATGTGTTTGCAACAACACCAGAAATTGCAATTAAAGCTTAACTCAGATGCAAGCAGGAAGTTACAGCATAACGATGGCGTGATGATACTGACGACACGGTTGATAATTTTATATAAAAAACTACAACAACTTTCTACAACACTTTGCAGCACACCACAATATACGACGGCTGATAGCTGTCTTAGTGTAGTTGGCATAGTAGTGGTTGTTGTAGTGGTGGTGATATTTTATACAGATACCAATATTTAAAGTTACAATTTGGTTTGCATTTAGCCAACCGGAAATAATGCCGGCAATTGTTTCCTGTATAAATGTAGTGAGAGTGTATGCATACTTATTTGCAGTAAGTAAAGTTGTTACAACGTGTAAAAAGTTTTTTGTGCCTCACTGAAAATAAGAAGGCGCCTTAGAGTTAGAGTTGTAAGCAGTTGAAGTTTAGGGGATAAAAGTGAAAAAAAGAATGTTGGAAAAAATTTAATTCGAAGGATATTTTAAGCGATATTTAGAAATTAAATTTAAAATTAGTTTAAAAGTAGTTTAATTAATTGTTTAGAACAGCATATGTTAAGCAATAGGTTCTACAAAAAACCGATTTAAACTATTTTTTGAAGTACAAATATTTACGTAAAAAAAATGATTATTTTTTTTTTATTCTATTTGTTATGTATTATATTTTACAACAACTATAAAATCTTATTCAAATTATTTATTAAAGAGCAATTTAACAATTTTATTTTATTTTATTTTAAAACTTTTTAATATCAACCTGTTACAATAAAAGCTTAAACTCTGTAAAGCAGTAGGAGTATATTCTGTGTTGACCATTAAAAAATACATACATACTTCCTCTCCACGTTTGGTGTTTTTATTATGTGTGTGTGTGAAAATTGAAAAGCGGGCGTTCTACATGTACACAACTTTATAGATGCGTAAAGTCACATTATTAAAAAGCAATTAAACAGCTTCAACATCATGTGTATGAATGGGATCATGTGCATATGACTTGTAACAAGTGACCTGGTAACACAACCGATGTGTGGAACTTGATTACAAAAATGAAAGGAGACAATGATTAAAATTTTCATTAAAATAAAAAGGGAAATTGTAAATATTTAAGGTTGTTAACATATATGTAAAGTTGCGAATTAAACTTTTAAAGGGTGACAATATAAATTAAGCTATTTTTAGGGGAAAAATTTAAGTATGAGTAAATTTCGGGTTTGGGGCTAAAGATTACATTATCAATTGTATAACCAAACTTAAGAACATGATATTAATTCTTTAGAAAAGCATACTTTGGCCTCTAGATTTAGATTTTTATAAGCACAGATTTTATAAAAAAAAATATCATTGAAAAATCAGTTTAAGTTTTAAAGTTTTTAGATGTAAAAAAATACAACTAAAACTGTTTCCTACGAAAAAATCTACAAAGACACGTTGTTATTAGTTTTCTATTTTTAAATACAGTTTTTTTTCTCTACTTAGTTGCATATTTTTTTGCTTCTTTTTCTGTGTTAAAATCCTCTTGAGTATTGGGTTGACTATAGCAACTTGCTTACAAAGAAATAAATAAATATCAAATAGCGTTTTTCTATAAAATATTGTCTCTTCAAAAAATCAATTGATAAACAGTTTAAGTAGATTAAGTGTTGTTGACTACTACACTTCCTTCAATTAAGTATCCTCTATACATCATACTGGGTTTATCTTGTTGGCTGCCATCACCATCATCATCGTCATCTACACTTTGTATAGAAGTGTAAGTGTATAGTGTTTAATCTACTATTACCCAGTAATTTGTAAAACGAGTCAATGTATACTTTTAAGAAAACATACGTCTTAGAAAGTAGTTACTTAACTCTTCAGAAGTAATCTAATACGAAATCAATAGTCCCTTTGTGAGGTAGTTATAGTCTGTAAAGAAACACTTGATTTTTTAAGAAAACGATTAGTTTAAATTAATCTGCCATTTAATAATTCCCAAGAATTATTTAAATCAGTGAGAAAGTTTCACCGAACTGCAGGGTATTTAGTCTACTACTATTACAATCTTATTTATTGGTTTAATACTTTCAGACAACAAGTACATTTTGTATATATACATTTTTTTTAATATATATTTAATGCTGTAGAATTTGTTCAAGAGTGTGTAAGTATCTGTGTGTTTGTGTATGTTTGTCATCATAGATTTTAGTGTTTATTTAGAAATGTATAATGGAGTTTAAGTTTATTGAGCGTAAAATTGTTTAACGATTAAACTTTGTATGGATAAATTTAAACATGTCATTGAAATTAATTTGTTAGCTTTTAAAGGATATTAACTTTCAATTTTAAATTGGAATAAGAATTTTATTAAATATTTTGTATTTGATATTAATTTTTAGAGAAAAGTAACTTAGAAATGATTAATATATGGAATTCAGGATATTGAATAGCTATTGCAAATAGATCAGAGATATGTATGGCTAGTTTAGTACATTTCAAAGATTTTTGGTTTAATTGTCACTGAACGACTCTTATTTTAGCAAAATGTGGTATTTATATACAAGACTTAGTCCAGAAAATTTGTTCAAATTACATTCGTCATTTCGACCAATAATCCTATCAGAATTTTTTGATAAATGATTTATGAATAAATTCCTTAATATGTAGTTTATTGGTATTCTTGTAAAAAACTCATTAACACAATTTCATCTTTAATTATTCAATTAAACGCTGCTTGAAATATTTCTGTTACTACTTAACTAAATTTAATTAGCTAAGAAAATATTTAATAAAAAGAAAACAGATTCTTCTAATCGTTTAATGTGTTTCTTGTTCAAGTATTACTTATTACAAAAACATGACTGTCAATTCATGGAAACCATGAATGAATTAGTATTATTAGAAAAATAACAAAAAAAACTTGCGGCAAACCTTTCAATGTTTGCTTGTCTAAGCGTACATAATCAGTTGGCAGCAAAAAGTTAAACACACCCACTTATGAATACTACGAAGAAAAAAGAAGAAATAGCCAGAACAACATGGTTTTCATGTAAAAAGTTAAACAACAATAACATAGAACCACAAAACAAAAATATGAAAAAAAAAATACAATAGATTGTAGAAAATGTACTTAGAAATGAAAAGTAAAAATAGGAAAAAAAAAACGACAAAGTCATACAATGAATCACAGAAGTTTCTATACACAGACTTTGTTTTCTTTTTGCACTTGAGTGCTTGGGTTAAGATGACAGTGCAAAAAGGTTGCCAAACAACAGAAATGAAAACATTCATACATATGAGAATGAATGAAATAATAAATAATGTAAAGCAATAAATGACATCAAGATATTAACAAGAACAACAATAGGTAAGTTAGAGCAACAAAAACAAATACTTTCCAGGGCGACAAAACAAATGCTTCAACACGTCAACATACATTAGTGGAGTAATTGATAAGTAGTTTGAAGGAAAATTTTTTATGAATAAACAAATTTGAGGGGATTAGAGAAAAGGAGTACCAATAAGTCTCTGATATAAGTTTTTATTCAACAAGGCCAGTCAAATTTTTTCATACTTCTGTATTGAACAAGTAAGAAGCCTATATTCGCCTTTGCCGAATATTATATACCCTTCACCTTAGTGTGTTTAAGAAAAGATTAAACACACTATTAGATTTGGACCCGGAATATATGTATCTGGGGTCTTCAAAAAATTGGTTTCGACAGACAGATGGGCAGACAGATGGACAGACATACTGACAGACAGACATACTGACAGACAGACAGATGGACGGACAGACAGACAGACAGATGGACGGACAGACAGACAGACAGACAGACAGACAGACAGACAGACAGACAAATAGACAGACAGACATACAAACAGACGGACGGACATGGCTTACTCCGCCACCTATAAGGATCCAGAATATATATACTTTATAGGATAGGAAAATTATATTGTGGAAATCACAAACGGAATGACAAACTTATATCTATATATACCCTTCTCACGAAGGTGAAGGGTATAAAAAATATTCAAAGAGTATCATTTGAGGAACGAAAAGGACCAAGAAGTTCATTCTCAATGATTATCATTCAATCAGGACCGTGTATGTTCAATTTCATATTTCTATATATTTTCATATTTAGATCTTCGTCCAATAAGTACCTTGCTTGTTTTTGCTTAATGATATGGAAAATATTATTGAAAACAGCAACTTTTACAAAAACGAGTACTTTTTAGGATTTGTCTTTTTATAATCCGATCGTTTTTGCATAATGTTATTGATTATTCCATATTATTTGGCTAAGCCATTTACTAATCAATTGAACAGTTCATTAACTATTATATGTACTTATCTATTGACTAATGTATAGAACAGGCTATGGACCAGTATATTAATCAGTCTATATCATTCAAATTATATGAAAATTAGCTCAATGAGTTTGAGATAAATTAAATATTCCATTTCCCCTCTTTTTGTATTTTTCTAGGGACAAGTCGTCAAGTTTATTAATTTTGGATTAGTCTATTGATTATTCTATAGAGTAGACTATTGACTACTATTCTATGAACTATTCTATGAACTTGTCTATTGATTAATCTATGTGCTAATACATTAACTATTTTATGGACTTGTAAATAGATTATTTTGTGGACTAACCTATTGATTATTCTATGGACTTCTATTTACTATTCTGTGAACAAGTCTATTGACTATTCTATGAAATAATCTATTGACTAATCTATGGATTGGTTTATGGACTATTCTATATAATAGCCTATTGAATATTCTATAGACTAGACTACTGATTATTGTATAAACTAGTCTATGGACTATTCTATGAACTAGTCCTTTGACTATTCTATGGAGTCTATTGAGTATTCTATGAATAAGTCTAGTGACCAGTCCATGGAACAGTTTACTGAATTGTAATCTATAGACTAGACTACTGATTATTGTATGAACTAGTCTATGGACTATTCTATGAAGTAGTCTATGGACTATTCTATGAACTAGTCCTTTGACTATTCTATGGTGTCTATTGAGTATTCTATGAATAAGTCTAGTGACCAGTCCATGGAACAGTTTACTGATTATTCTATAGGTTAGTTTATTGATTATTCTCTGAATTGTAATCTATAGACTAGACTAGACTACTGATTATTGTATGAACTAGTCCTTTGACTATTCTATGGAGTCTATTGAGTATTCTATGAACTAGTCTGTTGACTATTCTATGGAGTCTATTAAGTATTCTATGTATAAGTCTAGTGACCAGTCCATGGAACAGTTTACTGATTATTCTATAGGTTAGTTTATTGATTATTCTCTGAATTGTAATCGATGGATTACAATTCAAAAAAACTTAAATTTCCTGTTTTCTGCATTTTTTTTAAACTTCTCCCTACATCGATTAAAGAAAACTTCTATTCCAAAAAAAATATTTTGAATTCAAAAGTTTTTATACTCTCAAAATATTTAACATTTAAGGTCACCACAAAATTTTACAAACTTATCAATTTATGAACCTACAAGGTAAATGTACAATGAAATAGTTTGACTTATTTCTATTTACATGTTTCTATTTTTCAAGGAGTGTTTTGTTAGTTGTACAAACTAAACTAACACAACAAACTTGGGTAGTGATTGTAAAATCCTTTAAGGTTTTAATTTATTAAAACAAATACTTTTATACACACACTCATACAACATTTGTTTGCTTTTTTCTTTACGTCAAGCTGACAGTATATGAATTAATAAATATTTACTTTTGTATACTCTTATTACACAGTCTGGACAAAAAAAAACTCACCTGTTGCTTTGTAATATAAATTGGTTTATTTAAAACCACCCATGTAACAGTTTCATGACAGGCGGGTGCCGTGGTTGAACCATCATACGTCATATAGTGATCAGTGTCCGGTAATAAGCCACGTATGGATAAACGTTTAACAAATGCTTCATCTCCACCATAACGTATACGATCCAAAGAGTCGGTTAACATACGTAATTCGGGATTCGATAAATCACCCAACTGAACAAAAGAGAACAGAAACAGATTTATATGTAAAGTACGTACTTTCATATGTAAAGTGTAAAATTTGCTATAAATATTTCTTACTTAATTTTTAATGTTTTTAAATATTGACATTTTAATTACCTGCAATAGTATCGAAACACCAACAATGCCCTGAGCTCTATTTAATGCATCCGAAAAATTGTTGTATAATTGAGAATTATAACCAAATATTTGTATCTGTAAATTAAAGTAAAATGAAGACAGTAAAAATGAAATCGATTTTATTTTTACAACCTGTAATGTATATTTATTATTATTATTGTTCTTGTTGTTGCTGTTGCCAAATTTACTTGCAACATGTTTAAGCCCTTACAAATGAATAAATCCTTTTTTATTCACCCTTGTCTTGTGTGTGTGTATGTGTTGCTGTTTTACTGCATAAGATGTTTTAATTTATATTGACATTATGTTGAAGTATAAATCCAAATAATATCTTAATATCGGTCTGTACATGTGTAAAAAGTTTTCAATATTGTTTGTATAAATGTTGCTGTTGCTGTTGTATGTTTTTATTTTCTGTATTTGTGTCGATACACAGATACAATGTCAGACTAACGAGGAAATTTTAAATAATCTTGTTTATTTGTAAAGAACAACAGCAAACAACAATAGCAGCAATGAGAAACAGTTGTAGAAATAAAAGTAAAATACAAACAATAAAATATAAATTCCAACGGAAGAAAGTATTTTTTAAAGAATATTTTGAAAAGTTAAAAGTTTTGGGTTTTATCTGCAGACACTTGGTTTGTGAAAAGTATTTCAAAAATTTTAAGTGGCTAAGACTTTTGGAAATGAATAAATAAAAATGAATATGTAAGAAATGTCGTTTTAATTTGCTAAGGTAAATAAATTGGAAAACAAATAGAGTCGATCATGCTCGAACACATGACACCTTACAGTCTATGTTATTAAATTTGTCGGGTTTTAAATAATGGGACGAATTTAATAAAATACTGTTAAAATCTGGACCACTTTTATTTTAATCAATTACATATACATATTGGAAATTGATGCAGTCACTATGGTAAAAATCAGATTTTTCACAAAATAAAATTTTTCAGAAAAAATCAGAAATTTTCTTTAAAAATCCATTTTTCACTTAAAAATTTGACTTTTAACCAAAAATTTAAAAATTTCACTAAAGAACAAATTTCTACTTAAAATCTTATTTTTACTAAAAATCAAAATTTTTACTAAAATTTCAAATTTTCATTAAAAATCCGAATTTTCATAAGAAATACGATTTTTTACTATAAATTCCATTTTTTTTACTAAAATTGTTATTTTTTAAAAATCAAATTTTTCACTAAAAATCCTATTTTCAATAAAAATCCAATTTTTATACCTCCATGACATGTGAATGTCGAAGTGCTTTACATGAACACCTGCCGTGTTGGCATTATTTGACGGTGGTCTTTTTCAATCACTGGGTGAGCTTCTTTGACGATTTACCACCGCCTCTTTGTGTATCTTACTAACAGGTGGCAATTTTTGTACATGGTTGTGCTGGTCCATGTACAAGCATTTGCTCAAGTGCTCGAGCTATCCAATCTCTTACCATAGTAGCCCCGTTTAGGAATGACAGTTATCATGAGTCAAGCTCAATCAAACCTCGGCAAAGCAAAAGGTAATCACTGGTAAGAGCCGATAGAAGGGACGGACCCAACATCAGGTGAAAACACCCTATTGATGCCATGAGGAATGCCCTGTCCCTACAAGCATTTTCATCATATAAAGACTCACCCCAATGCATTCCATGAAAGTTGCCCAACCACACTACTGAGAAGGCTCTGTTGTTTCAGCAACAGCATCTAGGGACGGAATTGGTGGTTCGAAAACACAGATCCATATTTAATTAGTCAGACTTATTTTAGTGGTCACAAGGACCTACTGTGATAAGTTGAGCATGTTTAAGAGTAAACTTCAACACACTCAACCATAAAGTAAAATCGCCGATAAATAAAAGATTAAGGTATTAACAACTCCTCCAAAGTCTCAACCAACTCCATCGCCACTTCAACCGATACTTCATCCGTCATTCCGATATCTCTACAGATTTATCTCAGAATCCTTCTCATCCATCTGATACAAGTATCCGATGGTACATCGCACACCAACACATACCCAATCTTTGCATTATCAGCTCAAATCCAACATGTTATTAATCCACAACCTTGCCCTGTAGTTTGAACAACATATACAGCCGAACATCGCTTAAACGATTTCGCTATCTATAAAGAGTCGGAATATATATATACTTCTTAAGGTCGGAAAATAAAATCTAGAAGCGCCCTGATTGAATGAAAACCTATAAAAAGTGTCTTTCTCGTTTTACAATTGATAAAAATAAAAAAAATTAAAAATAAAAAAATAAAATAAAAATAAATAAAAAATTTATTTAAAAAAATAAAATTCGTACTGACTGGTTTATTAACACACCATGGTGTAGGGTATGTTATATTCGCTACAGCCGAATACAGAACTTTTATTTGTGTACTATAAATCCAATTTACCAAATTTTAACTAAAAATCCAAGTTTTCACAAAAGAATTAATTTTTTTCACTAAAAATTCAATTTTCACTAAAACTTCGAATTTTTACAAAAAATCAAAATTTTCACTTAAAAAACAAATTTTCATTAAAATCTGAATTGTGCAATTTTTTACTAAAAATCCGATGCTTCACTAATTTTTCACTAATATTCTGAATTTTCACTAAAAAGATAATTTTATTAATTGACACAGATACAGAAACGGACGGAGGTTAACAAATTTAGATAGACATTCTTAGATAAATAATACGTCATTCATTCTAAATGAATTCTGCGTTAATCCTATGCTATATACCCGATTTACTTATTTCTTATTAAATATTTTACATTCTATTACCTTGTGCATAATTTTCAAAGAGAATATCCTCTTAAAACCTCTGTAAAATTTTGAGTAATAAAATTACAAAAGGAATAACAACATACGATTGCATGTATATAGATTTATCTGACTACTTATCCCTAAATCATAAGGGCTCTACCACTAATATTTAATTAACACTAGTAATTTTATTTCGATATTCCTGTTTTACTCTCATATCCAATGCACCAACATACTTCTTTTATCTAAATACACTTTTGCAGTTTATACCTTCGTACAAACAACACAATAAGTACACACAGATTGTATTGCATACACAACAGGAGGATAGCCGAGAAAAACAACAAAACAGTAACAAAAAACACTTATGTGGACATAGAACCAATACTTGTTTGGCATAAATTTTACACAATATAATCCCAACTATCAACAAAATGCAGACAAATAACTACCACAAACTATTATGTATGCTTTACATCTACAAATGCATACATGTGTGTAATTTAGCATGTATATTAGGGAGGTTCCATGTCAAGAGAGAATAAATGACTTTATGAGAAAATTTTTAATAAAAAAAAAAAAAAAATTCACTAAAAATAAAAATTTTCATGTAAAATCTCATTTTTTATTAAACCAGTTTTTTCTACAAATATATACCTTGATTTGGCGGTAATCTATCTAAAAATCCCTTAATTTGTGTGCATTTATTTAATTGAAATCTAAATGACAAATTAATTTTTAACTTGACCGCCCTAATGTCAACACACATGCAAATTAGTAACAAAACCAAAGAGTAAAGTTTTGGTTTACATACTATACATATGTATGCAAACATGTAAGAGTAACTATTTGTGTAATATTTTGGGAATAAGAACAAAAACAATAGAAAGAACAGCAGCTTTAACAGAAAAAGAAACTTGCATCAGAATTACAAAATCCATAACAACACAAATACCAAAAATAACAAGAACAACTGCAAATACAACAGCAAATAACAGGCGGAAACAGAATATAAAGTAAATTATTGTGTGTGTGTGTAAGAATACTTAAATTTGTGTATGTTAACAAGGATCTGATTCGAATAAAAATTTTTCGAATAATCAATGTAAGATTAATTCGAATAAATTCTAAAAAAAATAATCGCAAAACTTTATGAAAAATTTTTCTTTTTCTGGAAATGTTTAACTTGGAATAATGGGTTATTTGTTTACCAAATTTTTTTTAAAGTATTGAACTACCCATTCGGTTATCAAATCGTAAAGCTAAAAGCTAATTTAAAAATACGAATAACTGCCAACTCTTAGACTTATGTATTATTTATGTATATGTATTTTTCGATTATTTTTGCACCTATGCTTATGGTTATGTTTCCAATATACATGTAGATACATGTAAAAGTCCTTATTTCTAGGTCCAGTGTATACATGTACTTATGTATATGTATTTCATTTAAAAAGAAAAAGTGCATTTTTCGAGTCACCTACTTATTTGCTTGATTGTTTGCCTCTGACAACCAGTATATGGATAAGAATAAAAAATCTGTGTACGATAAGTTGTACCATAATTTTTATTGTTTACTAGAAAGACTTTCAACAGGAGGGATATGGAAATAATGTTTAAATAGAAAATCTACATAAAAGTCTATATAAAAATATTTTATTCATCATAGTTTTTATTGTCTATCTTACAAGAAAAAAAAATATATTATTATTTTCGTAGGAATATTTATTTTAAAAACAAATGGGAATATTTAAATACAATGCATTTTGCAATTGATTGCAAAATATATATGTATTTTAGTATAAAATTTAAAATTTTTATGATTTCCATTTTAAATATTTTTTATTTTAAGAATTAAATAATAGTTTGGGGTTTGAAGCAATTAGGTTTTGTTTTTAATTATTAACTTTTATTGGTTTTATGATTAAGTTAAATAAGGACATTCTAGTGCTTGGATATTCTATATAAAAAACTTTTTAATTTTTTAGATATGTAGATGAAAAGTAGCTGATGTTCGCACCGAAAATTAAAATTTAGTTAGATAGTTAGTTAGTTAGTTAGTTAGTTAGTTAGTTAGTTAGTTAGTTAGTTAGTTAGTTAGTTAGTTAGTTAGTTAGTTAGTTAGTTAGTTAGTAGTTAGTTAGTTAGTTAGTTAGTTAGTTAGTTAGTTAGTTAGTAGTTAGTTAGTTAGTTAGTTAGTTAGTTAGTTAGTTAGTTAGTTAGTTAGTTAGTTAGTAGTTAGTAGTTAGTTAGTTAGTTAGTAGTAGTTAGTTCGTTAGTTAGTTAGTTAGTTAGTTAGTTAGTAGTTAGTTAGTTAGTTAGTTAGTAGTTAGTTAGTTAGTTATTAGTTAGTTAGTTAGTTAGATAGAAACACTAACCACTAACATAACGGAGGCCACTTTCATACGATTTACAACGACTGCTTTTTATAATTACTTATAAGCGTTTGTGGTAAGTACTTTCCTCCAATGACATCCCCGTGTTACAATAATAACTTAAAAATGCTATTGTGTAAGTAAATTTTGAGCATTCTCACCCCTTGCATGGTAATGAAAGTTTTTGCTGGGAAACATCATATAATTTCACCGAAATGATTTTTTCTACTTTACAAACTTTCCTCTTGATAGTATTTTATTTTCATTTTTCAAAACTCATATTCTTGTGTTAGCTATTTAATTAAGAGGTACACTAATTTTATAGAAATGTTTTTAGATTTATTTAGCTGATAAACGGACAACTCAGGCAATCAGTCTGATCTATTTAATATAATGTAAGAGTTTAGGGTTATAGATGAAGATTTGGATTTTTTCCCTTCCTTTATTATTATAAAATATATATTATATTTTTAATATTTTCTTACAAATTAAATTATTTTAATGTGATCCGATAAAAATTTTATCTAACAATTTTAAACCAACAACACTCATTTATCCATTTATTAATGACAATTTTATAATTCTCAAATTACCCAAATATCTAATATCACCCCATTTAATTTCTAACCACTTTAGAACTTAAATTGTCATAATTCTTAATAACTCAACGCCATAGCTAGTGAAAAACTAGTAAAAGGGTCTTACAAATGGTTTAATTTATAACGTTTCCTCTGCTATTTGTCATATGACAATTGCAAAATTTTGAAAAATGACATAATTTTTTGTATCTTGTGTGTAGACTATAATTTCTAACTTCTTTCACAGCACATAGACACAGCACCATAAAATGACATACAAATCAGAACAGACAAAGAAAAACATATATTTTAGCACGAAAACAATAGAAAAGCCATAATGGCAATTGTTGGAAAGGAAATAGCTCGAAAAAAAATATTTAAAAATTAAAATATAGAGAGTACAGCCAAGCATTTAACCACTACTATGTCTAGTAGTTATACATATTTTACATACAAACACCCTTAGACTAACATTTAAACAACGACTAGATAAACTCTAAAACTACATAGAAGTCATAAGTTTGGTATAGACCGCGAAACAGATATATAAAATATTTGTTTATTATTTTAAATGTAATTAAAGAAAATATTAAAATCCAATTTATTAATTAGACAAAATTTTTTAAATGTAAAATTTCATTGAAATTCTTCCAAAATTATTTGAATTTAATTAATTAATATAATGTTCTTCATTACACTCTTTGCCTTCTCTGGTTGTCATCATCATCATTGCATACTCAAAAAGGACTTCAAAAAATGGCGCGCCATTTGTTTGCGGTGGAGCTTGAGGCAATTTATATGCATGACTTTAAATCATGTACTAGTTTTGCTTGCATGTAAAAGATGGTGGATGCATGCAAGACAACATTTTACATAAAATTTATGTTTAAATGTAATAATTAAAATAAGAAAAAAATATTAGCAAAAGAAGAGCAATATCACAGCTAGTTGAGACATAGTTTAATTTGCTGAATTGTGTCTTCTATAACATCATATTATTGTCAACATTTTGTAAGTTAAAATGTCACTTTTTTCACTGTTATTCTTGGCAAAGTTAAATGAGACTTCGTATTATATATGTACATGTATGTATGTATATGTAAGTATGTATATAAGAACAGAAAAAACACTGGGAATTTAATTGAAATTCTAATTTGTTACAACTATTATGAGAGAGATTTTTTTCATGCTATTGTTGTTTTTTTTTAGCCGAACTATGTCTGTTGTGAAACAACAACTGCTGCTATTTAACCCCAATCAAATTTGTATGAAAGCAATGTTACGTTCTACAGGAAATCCCGAAAATATAAATGAGGGAAGTATGTCTAACGTTTGGTATCTTTTTATACCCTACACCACTATAGTGGGGAGGGTATTATACGTTTATGCTGATGATTTAAACGCATAAAAATATTGGTCCTACACCCTAAGACTCAAAATCACTTTCTGAGTCGATTAAGACATGTCCGTCCGTCCGGCTAGCTGGCAGTCTATATAGTCCTTGTGC
Organism: Lucilia sericata; assembly: GCF_015586225.1. Lineage (NCBI taxonomy): Eukaryota > Metazoa > Arthropoda > Insecta > Diptera > Calliphoridae > Lucilia > Lucilia sericata. The sequence continues at coordinate 49,014 of NW_023996074.1, read as the reverse complement.
GCAAGCTAAAGGCCACACTTTTCAAGATTTTGTTGAATAAAATTTGTACCATCCGGGTTTTGGCCACAAGGACGATGCCTATTGAAAACGTTTGAAATTTTTTTAACTCAAAAATACGTCAAATAAACCACTATCGCAGCAAAAAAAATTGGCACACCTAAGTTTTATATAGGCATGAATGACCGTGCTAATTTTTATAATAATCGGCCATCGTTGGACCCTAGCCACCATATAACTTAAACGTCCAAAAATTTACTTATGACCATTAGTATTGCGATGAAATTCAGCATAACTAACATTTACATAAAATTTCATCCCTCTTCCCAATTTGTTTACGATCGGCCTATATAAGTCAAATATAAAGCCTCTTTAGAAATTTAGTTTTTCATCAATAAATTGTTTAAATACATCGGAATTAAGGTAAAATTCAACATAAAAGTTTATTTATTTAAAATAAATAATTTTCAAAATATAACCATAGTATAGGGTATCATGTAGTCGGCCATGTCCGACTATATTTCCTACTTGTTAGAAATGAATTAAATACTTTAAACTTGATTATATGAACAATTTTAAGTTAAGTAAGTAAGTAAGTAAGTAACTAACTAACTAACTAACTAACTACTAACTAACTAACTAACTAACTAACTAACTAACTAACTAACTAACTAACTAACTAACTAACTAACTAACTAACTAACTAACTAACTAACTAACTAACTAACTAACTAACTAACTAACTAACTAACTAACTAACTAACTAACTAACTAACTAACTAACTAACTAACTAACTAACTAACTAACTAACTAACTAACTAACTAACTAACTAACTAACTAACTAACTAACTAACTAACTACTAACTAACTAACTAACTAACTAACTAACTAACTAACTAACTAACTAACTAACTAACTAACTAACTAACTAACTAACTAACTAACTAACTAACTAACTAACTAACTAACTAACTAACTAACTAACTACTAACTAACTAACTAACTAACTAACTAACTAACTAACTAACTAACTAACTAACTAACTAACTAACTAACTAACTAACTAACTAACTAACTAACTAACTAACTAACTACTAACTAACTAACTAACTACTACTAACTAACTAACTAACTAACTAACTAACTAACTAACTAACTAACTAACTAACTAACTAACTAACTAACTAACTAACTAACAAACTAACTAACTAACTAACTAACTAACTACCTACCTACCTACCTACCTACCTACCTACCTACCTACCTAACTAACTAACTGTAAAAATTGTGATCTCAAATTTTGGAGATAAATATAAGATTTTCTTAAAACAAATCTTTTTGAAATTGATCTGTGTTACATAGGAAACTTTCCCACTATTAAACAAAACAAGAATAATAAAAGTTTCATTGAAAAAAAAGAAAAAACGAGAAAATAAAAATATAAACATAAGAATGAAATGTGAGCCAAATTACTTTGCGAAAAAGAAACAAAAAAAAGTAAAATATAAAACAACGTTAAATAGAATATTAAATAGCCTCTAGGCCATTGAACAAGAGTTGAGAATAAAGATTGTGAAAACAAACACACACTCTCATACAAATACCAAGTATTTTAACAGATTCAACAAATATTTTTACACATAAACACAGACTCACTTACCATTTCAAGATAGTATATTTATAGACAGAAAACGTTATTCAACTAAAGAGACAGACATATTGCCATACAAACAAAACATTTAAACACTTTTATATGAAATTTACTCATTTACTCATTTGTATCCTTTTTAACTTGTAATAGAAACATTAGCAACAGACATGACATTGTTATTTGTTGCCAAATAACGTTAGAAATTAAAGTAAGTAAAACAATTTTTTTGTTGCTTTGTGTTTTCTTGTGTTAATTTTGCTATTATACCCTGGATTTGGTATTTAAACATTTACTCTAAGCTTTTTAATTGTTTTGAGGAGTGTGATGAGAAAATTTTGGAGAATGTATTAAAAGGTTTTGTAATTATTTATTAGACTACATCCACGGATGATTTACAATCGCAATTTACTTCGATTACATGGAGAAAATATACTGCAATAGATTACTTTTAGTGGATTTAATAACTTTCTAATGTATACTTAGTACAGAAGGGACAATTAACTTCTTTCCGGATTATTTAAGGACATAAAAGTAACGATTGACTTACTCTCGGCAATACTTCAATTTAATTTACTATTTCGACATTCGTGATGAATACTATATAAAAAATTATATATTAAATTATTTATCAATTGCAATCATTTTAATATTTTGTATTTAAAAGTATTATATTAATACTTGCTCTTGTTTACCTCAACTCATTCCTTAAGTTTGTCTAACGCTACAGTCTAAGTGTTTGTTTACGTATCTGTCGTTCCATCTTTACTAACAATTTTTTATCTAATTTAATGAATTCTTAATTGGTAATTTTAATTAATCCTGCTTACAAGATTGCTAGACATAATTCCGTTTGCTAATAATATCCTGGAAATACTTTTCTCTTGTGTACTTTGCCCTTTCTCACAAGTATGCCTTAACATGTTTGTGTTTGTATTTGCCTGTTCATTCATGCTTAAGTATAAATATTTCAACCCATTCTATGTAGAAAAACAAACATTTGTATATTTTTTCAAATCCAATATTATTATGTCAATATACAAGAGTCGGGGGTATAACAATTATAATGTGTTTTACTAGATATTCTATTGGTTTATTAACTTTTTTCTATTTCATTTATTTCTTTGTTTAGCAAATGTTTTGGCGAAATGTGTCTGTGAGTAAATATATGTACATAACATAATTACAAATTTTGTGTTTGTATGTAATTGCGTTTGTTATCCATTATAGCATGATTTTCGTGGTTATTTTAGTTGGTTTTTGTGGTTTAAATTTAAGCACCGCAAAACATGCAGGTGTATGCGACTTTTTTCTCAATTTTTTGTAAATATTTCCTTTAAAGTTTTTGTAAATTAATAAATATTGAATAGTGTTTAGTTTATTTAGCGTATTATATACACATATACGCTTTTAATGTTTGCTTTTGACTTGTTTATTTTTAAGTAAAAATATACGGGTAAATTATTTAAGAAAAAATATATATACATATTTGTATAGATTACTAATTGGTTTTAAATTTCTTTAATAGAGCGGAATTTTAAATATTTTGTTGCATATTAAAACTTGTAAATTTATTAAAGATATTTTAAAGCAAGACAGAAATATTTAATAATGACTATAATACTGCTTCCGGAGATTTTCAAAAGAAGATACAAACTGAACAGTTAATTATTTTTGGAATTTAAGAAAAAAAAAACATATACATATATATTTAAAAGCAAATACGTCTTTTATGAAATTTAATAATTTTTCTCTAATAAGAAATATACTAACTAAATATAGAAGTAAAAAAGAAAAATTTTTCTTTCATGTACCATATATTAAAAAAAATCCAACGCATGATTACCATTTAAATAAATCATTGTAAATATTACTCATACGCCCCTGTATTTACTACAAAAATTTAATGACTTATTTTTTTGCAAACAGTTGTAAACATTTAATGAACAAAAATATAAAAAAATAAACCTTCTAACAAAGAAATCAAATAAAAATGAAAGTAAATGAACATTTTTTTGCTCTTAGGAAAATAATAAAGTGTCTTCATATTTGTTTACTTAACTGCTACATACAAACATAAGTGTGTAAAAATACTGAGTGGCAAGAAAATTGTGTAAATAAATCACTCAACATTTGTAACGATTTAAATGATTGTTTTTGTTTCTGTTGTTGCTGCTACTGATCAAATATACTTCCGCTCGTTTGTCTAAATAAATATTTAACCTAGAGAAATCTCTAACAAAATATGTTCAAATGACAGCAGTCGAAACATCGCAAAAAAAAAAACTGACAACAAAAGGGAAGCTTAAGCAACCATCGACGACAGCAACTGTCATAATGTTCAAATCAGAAAAGAAAGGAAAAAAAGCACAACAGCAAATAAAAAATCAACAACCAACACGTCTAACAAATCTATATGTACTTCAAATCTTTTTCTATGTTTCTGTATTTTTTTCTTCTTTATTTTATTTTCTTTTGTATTCATATGTAATGACATTTACTATGAAATAAAGTCAAAGTCATATAAAACTGGTAGGGTAAAACCAGGTCCACGCGAGAGAGAAAAACAAAAGACTAGAAAAGTAGTTTATGCACTTTGTTTTGATTTAATTTAAGGAAAAAACGGAAATAAAAGAACATACATGTGTAAGTAGTTGTTGACATTGAATAAAATTTAACTAATTTTCTAATTAAATTGCATATATAAAACCCATTTAAATATAATAGTAACATAATGTTCTGGTAACTTTAAACTGAAAATGAGAACTAGAACTGAACTAGAACTGAAATAGAACTGAACTAGAACTGAACTAGAACTAACTAGAACTGAACTAGAACTGAACTAGAACTGAACTAGAAATGAACTAGAACTGAACTAGAACTGAACTAGAACTGAACTAGAACTGAACTAGACTGAACTATACTGAACTAGAACTGACTAGAACTGAACTAGAACTGAACTAGAACTGAACTAGAACTGAACTAGAACTGAACTAGAACTGAACTAGAACTTGAACTAGAACTGAACTAGAACTGAACTAGAACTGAACTAGAACTGAACTAGAACTGAACTAGAACTGAACTGACTGAACTGAACTAGAACTGAACTAGAACTGAACTAGAACTGAACTAGAACTGAACTAGAACTGAACTAGAACTGAACTAGAACTGAACTAGAACTGAACTAGAACTGAACTAGACTGAACTAGAACTGAACTAGAACTGAACTAGAACTGAACTAGAACTGAACTAGAACTGAACTAGAACTGAACTAGAACTGAACTAGAACTGAACTAGAACTGAACTAGAAACTGAACTAGAACTGAACTAGAACTGAACTAGAACTGAACTAGAACTGAACTAGAACTGAACTAGAACTGAACTAGAACTGAACTAGAACTGAACTAGAACTGAACTAGAACTGAACTAGAACTGAACTAGAACTGAACTAGAAACTGAACTAGAACTGAACTAGAACTGAACTAGAACTGAACTAGAACTGAACTAGAACTGAACTAAACTGAACTAGAACTGACTAGAACTGAACTAGAACTGAACTAGAACTGAACTAGAACTGAACTAGAATGAACTAGAACTGAACTAGAACTGAACTAGAACTGAACTAGAACTGAACTAGAACTGAACTAGAACTGAACTGAACTGAACTAGAACTGAACTAGAACTGAACTAGAACTGAACTAGAACTGAACTAGAACTGAACTAGAAACTGAACTAGAACTGAACTAGAACTGAACTAGAACTGAACTAGAACTGAACTAGAACTGAACTAGAACTGAACTAGAACTGAACTAGAACTGAACTAGAACTGAACTAGAACTGAACTAGAACTGAACTAGAAACTGAACTAGAACTGAACTAGAACTGAACTAGAACTGAACTAGAACTGAACTAGAACTGAACTAGAAACTGAACTAGAACTGAACTAGAACTGAACTAGAACTGAACTAGAACTGAACTAGAACTGAACTAGAACTGAACTAGAACTGAACTAGAACTGAACTAGAACTGAACTAGAACTGAACTAGAACTGAACTAGAACTGAACTAGAACTGAACTAGAACTGAACTAGAACTGAACTAGAACTGAACTAGAACTGAACTAGAACTGAACTAGAACTGAACTAGAACTGAACTAGAACTGAACTAGAACTGAACTAGAACTGAACTAGAACTGAACTAGAACTGAACTAGAACTGAACGAACTAGAACTGAACTAGAACTGAACTAACTAGAACTGAACTAGAACTGAACTAGAACTGAAACTGAACTAGAACTGAACTAGAACTGAACTAGAACTGAACTAGAACTGAACTAGAACTGAACTAGAACTGAACTAGAACTGAACTAGAACTGAACTAGAACTGAACTAGAACTGAACTAGAACTGAACTAGAACTGAACTAGAACTGAACTAGAACTGAACTAGAACTGAACTAGAACTGAACTAGAACTGAACTAGAACTGAACTAGAACTGAACTAGAACTGAACTAGAACTGAACTAGAACTGAACTAGAACTGAACTAGAACTGAACTAGAACTGAACTAGAACTGAACTAGAACTGAACTAGAACTGAACTAGAACTGAAACTAGGAACTAGAACTGAACTAGAACTGAACTAGAACTGAACTAGAACTGAACTAGATGAACTGAACTAGAACTGAACTAGAACTGAACTAGACTGAACTAGAACGGAACTAGAACTGAACTAGAACTGAACTAGAACTGAACTAGAACTGAACTAGAACTGAACTAGAACTGAACTAGAACTGAACTAGAACTGAACTAGAACTGAACTAGAAACTGAAACTAGAACTGAACTAGAACTGAACTAGAACTGAACTAAACTGAACTAGAACTGAACTAGAACTGACACTAAGAACTGAACTAGAACTGAACTAAACTAACTAGAACTGAACTAGAACTGAACTAGAACTGAACTAGAACTGAACTAGAACTGAACTAGAACTGAACTAGAACTGAACTAGAACTGAACTAGAACTGAACTAGAACTGAACTAGAACTGAACTAGAACTGAACTAAACCTGACAGCCTGAACTAGAACTGAACTAGAACTGAACTAGAACTGAACTAGAACTGACTAGAACTGAACTAGAACTGAACAGAACTGAACTAGAACTGAACTAGAACTGAACTAGAACTGAACTAGAACTGAACTAGAACTGAACTAGAACTGAACTAGAACTGAACTAGAACTGAACTAGAACTGAACTAGAACTGAACTAGAACTGAACTAGAACTGAACTAGAACTGAACTAGAACTGAACCAGAACTGAACTAGAACTGAACTAGAACTGAACTAGAACTGAACTAGAACTGAACTAGAACTGAACTAGAACTGAACTAGAACTGAACTAGAACTGAACTAGAACTGAACTAGAACTGAACTAGAACTGAACTAGAACTGAACTAGAACTGAACTAGAACTGAACTAGAACTGAACTAGAACTGAACTAGAACTGAACTAGAACTGAACTAGAACTGAACTAGAACTGAACTAGAACTGAACTAGAACTGAACTAGAACTGAACTAGAACTGAACTAGAACTGAACTAGAACTGAACTAGAACTGAACTAGAACTGAACTAGAACTGAACTAGAACTGAACTAGAACTGAACTAGAACTGAACTAGAACTGAACTAGAACTGAACTAGAACTGAACTAGAACTGAACTAGAACTCAACTATAACTGAACTAGAACTGAACTAGAACTGAACTAGAACTGAACTAGAACTCAACTAGAACTCAACTGAACTCAACTGAACTCAACTAGAACTCAACTAGAACTAAACTAGAACTCAACTAGAACTCAACTAGAACTGAACTAGAAATAGAATATAGAATAATAGTTTTTCTGCAAAAATTAATCACCCATGAATTTTTATTAAAATTTTTGCTGCCAAATTTAAAAAAATAAAATCAAAACAATCTCTATCCGCAACTCTTCTGGCTAATCTTTTAAAAATGTGTGCAAAAACTTGCCCATCACTGTACAAAAATTCCATAACCCTATAAATGGAAGTGTGTGTAAATATAAATATATTTATTCTGTATAACATTATTACGAATACTTATGTATAATCAAATGATTTTATTTCTTTGTTTTATTAAAATGAAATTCTCAACAACACGACAAAGAAAATATAAAAAAGGGAAAATACCAAATTGCGCCTTTAATTAAATCTACCCGTAAGTAAATTATATTTAACAAGTAAATATTGATTTGCTATCTACAGGAGCAATTTAAGACAAAGAAGAATTAACTAAATATTAAGTTACAATAACTTACCTCAGCGGGAAATGTATAACCATCCACACTATGCTCTGAACCAAATTGATCGTGTAGACCGTAGTGTATGTGTATCTCATGAAATCTATAGCGATACGATAAAGGACCGCCTGTAATATTTACAGGCATTTGCATGCCATCATAATTGGCAACCGTATCATTGCCCGCTGTGAATATAATACTATGACCTGTGTTGGTGATTAAACCACTTATCTGTAATTAAAATATTTGTTGTTAATTACTTAATAATTAAAAATATGTATGTGATAAAGATTACTTACTCTATGTTTATCTATGTGTAATATTCTTAAATTAGGATCAAATAATAAACGTTGAGGTTCTAAATTAACTGGTGATTGTCTTCGTCCTTTATTACACAAAGACCATTCGGGATTAATTAAACCCCAAAAGGCAGGACCTATAATGAAAAAAAAGATGGAAAATAATTTTTACAAAATATATAAAAAATGGTGAAAGATTTTAAGATAAATCACGTTTTAGTTTTGATTTGATTAAAAATGATTACAACAAGTGGTTTAGTGCAACCAATATTTTCTTTTATATTTTAAAATTTTTTTACTTGCCATTATGTATCATTAAATTGTCACCTTAGACAAAGTCTTCCTTTAGACGTTTTTATATTTAAATTTAATGTTTATTTTTTCTTAGTGTGTTTATAGATGTCTAAAAATTCTTATGCTCAAAAGGACTACTAAAGTTTTTTTTTGCAGTTCCTTTTTTAGTATATCTTTGAATTAAAAATTGTCACTTAAGTTCTAGTAGGGAAATCTTAAGAAAACAAATCACGTTCAATACACTTAGTTTAAAACGATGTGATACTATTGCTGAGATACATACTTTGTTGGAATATACATACATATATAGGAATAATAAAAAACTTATAAAACGTTTAAGTGTTTTTTTCTTTACTGAGTATGTGTACCACTGTTCTTGCTGTTTTTGTTGTTGAATAAATGTTATTATGTTATCGATGTATAGAAAAAAACGTCTAATAAAACATGTTTATTTAGGTTGATATGACTTTACTTAAATTTTAAATCAATCGTGTTTAGGGTAAAATATTTAGTACTTTAAAGTACTACAGTTCAAAATATAGTTACATATATGGGGAATTTTATCGATTGAAACAACTATTGAAACCGATGTCTTCCGATCGATTGTTTTTAAAACAAAGTTGAATTTTACTCACAAATAGACATATTTTTCTAATACTTTAATAACACAAGCCAACGTAATGTAGGTTTGTGAAAACTTTTGAAACCAATTCAACTGATTTTAATGTAGTATAAGCTGCTGAAACCGAATATGATATCTGTTTTTTTTCTATCACCCGCCATATACTCGGAAAATGGGATCGAATATTTTGTTCATATATTACAGACATTTTATATAATTATAAAAATATATTTACGTTTAAAGGTTAATTTGAATTTTTTCGAGGTCATCTTAAATACGGGTCTTCATTATATACAATTTATCTTAAGTTTCATTTAAATCGGTTGAAAACAAAATTATATTTCACTTTGGTTTCAAGAGGATTTCTTAATATTGCATAGCTTGAGTTTGACCTTTACAGTTTATGGGTTAATATTATTCGATTTTACTAAAACTTCAGATATATGTTTCATATTATCGTAAATTGTATTATCTGAAAAAGTTTTATATAAAATGGATAACAGTAAAGAATAAAATCTGTTTTCCAAAAATTTTAACGAAAAATAGTTTTCTCCGAAATCCTCAAAATTAAATTCGCAGGTACCTCTAATATGTGAAAGATATCGACCTAATTTCTTTACTATTTTTTATTGTCCTTCTTATAAGTCACATGGACATTTTCCCAAATGTAATGACATGATTTTTACATTTTTTTTAAATACTTCTCAGATAGGTGTTTTGTGACACTAAATGATCGGAAGAATTTGTAATAACTTTTACAATTTTTAACCAATTTTTTGTGTTTTATATCTTATTGGAATGATCAAGGAATATATATTTAAATTATTTTAATATATTTATATTATTTTAAATTATTTTAATATATTTATAATATGAAGTATAAGTCCAGATGCAGAGACAGCCACTATTTGCAACACCTGAAAAATAACAGAATTTTATATTTGGGACTCAAGTATACAGTCAGAAGGACTAAAATATGAAAATGTGGAAAATTGGTGGGTGATACGACTTTTTTATTTTCATTTTCGGAATCAGCACACCAAATAACACTAGAATTAGATTAGATAATTTAATGTGAAAACATCTCAAAACTAGGAAAAAGAGTGCAAAACTCACATACATTTCTCTAGATTACTTAAACACCATATACATATGTCTATCATTATAGAAACCTCAAATTATACTTTTTAAAGCCGTTGAGAATCCTAAAATTGATTGATATTTAACTATGATATTGGGTTTAAAATGCATAAAGATACGAAAAACCGGTTATTTACCTATATATCAAGATTTTCGAGGTGTTTGACAAATTTCAAAAACAGATTCTTGTTGTACTTGATAATACCTATCAGTCAAATAGTATCGCAAAAACTTACATTTAAAAGTAATGATTTTAAAAGCCAGCATACAAATAACTTCTTAAAAAACTTCTTTACGCACAAAAACTTACTCACACAGAATATGAACCTGGGCCTCTTGTTCATTAGTTCACTACCAACTCACAACACCACTGCTTAGTTATTTTATTGTGCGTCAAATAATGATTTTCACCCAGAAAAACTATTTCCTTTTCGTGTGTGTAAAAAAACGACAAAACTCAAAATAAAGTACTTATTTCATTATATGTAATTCATTATAGGAATACCTTATAACAATACGTAGTAGTAATTGAAAAGTAAGCAGTTCTGTAAGTACAAGTTATTACTGGGAATTTGCTGGGTACTTACTAATAAACAAAAACGAGACTGCAAGTTCAGTGACAGATTAGTCTTGTGTCATAAAAATTCAACTTCCAGAAAATGGAAATTTTATGCAAAAAAAATATACCTTTACGAATGGTTATTAAATTATCGGTATGCAAATCTTTTGTTATCAGTATAATCCCATTTGGTTTCACTTCAACTTTAAACAAAAAGTTCAAATTATATTGAACCTTAGAAAATAAAACAATTCGAAATACTGTAATCGAAAAGAAACTGACACTATGAAACCCCTTAGTAATACATATTTTATTATAAAAAATCCGACATTTACCCACAATTAAATATTATTTTACCACCCTTTTAAGGACAACAACACCTTGAAATATAAACTACAAAAAGCGCAATAAAAGGCAAATATGCATTTAATGGCTTTTAAACATATTTAACTATAATGCACTTTAACAATTGTTTTGTCGTTGTGCTTTTACGTTTCTGTGAGAGACAGAACGTGTAACTGGTTTCTAGATGGTAGTTGGATTTTTCCTTATCAGCAAAACTTATAGTTTTCATCTCTCCTTGGTCATATTATTCCTTCTAAAGTTTTATTCTTCTTTCTCTTTCCATTTTTATTTTTGATGGAACGTGATAACGACACTCGTTCTATTTGAAAATCAGAATAAAAAAATAAAAACCAAAAATTGTACGTTGAAAAGAATTGATGTTAAACACATCTATTCTAGTTGACTTTTTACATGAAAAATATACGCAACTTTAGTGTGGAAAAATAAAAATTTAAAGAAGCAGAATTTTGTTCAATTCTTTTCTTAAACAATGAAAACTAAAGTTGAAATTACCTTTTTATTTTGGCTTTTTTTGCTTTCTTTAACTAAAAGAATAAAGAATTCCTGGCAATTTTATGCTGCGTTTGCAGTCACATACCATAACAGTCTCATCTGCAAGGAACAGCACGTTTTTTAATGCATACGTAAAATTTTGTTGAAGGCAGCCAACAAAAAAAGAAGGTTTCAACATAGAGCAACAGACACCAAGAAATATAAACCTTACAACTACTACATTCGTACAAATACAACAAAACATGCTTCATTCAAATTTGATGACAAAATACGGATGACACCCAGCTGCATAGTTGGCATTACTGATGCTGTTGCTGCCAAACTTACACTTTATATATGTATGTACGAACATACGTATCTATACGTGAGTTTGTCGGTTTGCATTGGCGTCAACTTCACAATCCTTTGGTAATATTCGTGAAAGTTGTACAGAGTTCGTTTTATAAAATACAACTGCATAATCCTACGCCTTCGTATAGCTTCTAAATCTCATTAGGATTTCCCTAGTAATATTTTCATTCATAACATTTTCTTTCCATCTCAACACCAACATCATCACCATCACCATGCACATACACACTAATGCTATGTAGTCATGATAGCTCAGTTCTAGTAATAGTATTGTGGCACTGCAACAATAGATTCTATTATTATGGCATCCTTGTAGTGTTGTTATTTCCACATTACTTTAAATAATTTCCTTATTTTCTCTCTCATTTCTTTATTTCCCTTTCTATATTTCGCATTAGTATAAGAATGAACATCTTAGGAAAAATCATTTATGGTTTCCTTTTGATTTTAAGCTTCTTTTCCTGGTGCTGTTAAAGTGTAATAATAATTTTTGAATTCCTTAAGTGAAGTTTTGTTTTTTGATGTTGTTTGTTTTCATTTGGTTTACAAATGATTTCATTGCATTATCATCAGTACTCGTACGTTTGTGCTACATACCCTTGAAGCATGTTCAAAAATTTGTTGAATGTTTTAGCAGTTTTGAAGTTATGTATGTGTTCTAACAGAACAAGTACGTATTTATTAAGGGGAATTTGTATAATATTAATTATAGTAAAATCCACAACATATATACCAGGAAAAAGTAATAAAATATTTCCCATGAAGAGATAATTAATAAGTCCTAGATGTATTTAATACTTTTTACTGGAAATCTATGTAAATTTCGATGAGTAAATGTTCACATAACGCATAAAAGACTGAACTAGAACTGAACTAGAACTGAACTAGAACTGAACTAGAACTGAACTAGAACTGAACTAGAACTGAACTAGAACTGAACTAGAACTGAACTAGAACTGAACTAGAACTGAACTAGAACTGAACTAGAACTGAACTAGAACTGAACTAGAACTGAACTAGAACTGAACTAGAACTGAACTAGAACTGAACTAGAACTGAACTAGAACTGAACTAGAACTGAACTAGAACTGAACTAGAACTGAACTAGAACTGAACTAGAACTGAACTAGAACTGAACTAGAACTGAACTAGAACTGAACTAGAACTGAACTAGAACTGAACTAGAACTGAACTAGAACTGAACTAGAACTGAACTAGAACTGAACTAGAACTGAACTAGAACTGAACTAGAACTGAACTAGAACTGAACTAGAACTGAACTAGAACTGAACTAGAACTGAACTAGAACTGAACTAGAACTGAACTAGAACTGAACTAGAACTGAACTAGAACTGAACTAGAACTGAACTAGAACTGAACTAGAACTGAACTAGAACTGAACTAGAACTGAACTAGAACTGAACTAGAACTGAACTAGAACTGAACTAGAACTGAACTAGAACTGAACTAGAACTGAACTAGAACTGAACTAGAACTGAACTAGAACTGAACTAGAACTGAACTAGAACTGAACTAGAACTGAACTAGAACTGAACTAGAACTGAACTAGAACTGAACTAGAACTGAACTAGAACTGAACTAGAACTGAACTAGAACTGAACTAGAACTGAACTAGAACTGAACTAGAACTGAACTAGAACTGAACTAGAACTGAACTAGAACTGAACTAGAACTGAACTAGAACTGAACTAGAACTGAACTAGAACTGAACTAGAACTGAACTAGAACTGAACTAGAACTGAACTAGAACTGAACTAGAACTGAACTAGAACTGAACGAACTGAACTAGAACTGAACTAGAACTGAACTAGAACTGAACTAACGAACTAGAACTGAACTAGAACTGAACTAGAACTGAACTAGAACTGAACTAGAACTGAACTAGAACTGAACTAGAACTGAACTAGAACTGAACTAGAACTGAACTAGAACTGAACTAGAAATGAACTAGAACTGAACTGAACTGAACTAGAACTGAACTAGAACTGAACTAGAACTGAACTAGAACTGAACTAGAACTGAACTAGAACTGACTAGAACTGAACTAGAACTGAACTAGAAACTGAACTAGAACTGAACTAGAACTGAACTAGAACTGAACTAGACTGAACTAGAACTGAACTAGAACTGAACTAGAACTGAACTAGAACTGAACTAGAACTTGAACTAGAACTGAACTAGAACTGAACTAGAACTGAACTAGAACTGAACTAGAACTGAACTAGAACTGAACTAGAACTGAACTAGAACTGAACTAGAACTGAACTAGAACTGAACTAGAACTGAACTAGAACTGAACTAGAACTGAACTAGAACTGAACTAGAACTGAACTAGAACTGAACTAGAACTGAACTAGAACTGAACTAGAACTGAACTAGAACTGAACTAGAACTGAACTAGAACTGAACTAGAACTGAACTAGAACTGAACTAGAACTGAACTAGAACTGAACTAGAACTGAACTAGAACTGAACTAGAACTGAACTAGAACTGAACTAGAACTGAACTAGAACTGAACTAGAACTGAACTAGAACTGAACTAGAACTGAACTAGAACTGAACTAGAACTGAACTAGAACTGAACTAGAACTGAACTAGAACTGAACTAGAACTGAACTAGAACTGAACTAGAACTGAACTAGAACTGAACTAGAACTGAACTAGAACTGAACTAGAACTGAACTAGAACTGAACTAGAACTGAACTAGAACTGAACTAGAACTGAACTAGAACTGAACTAGAACTGAACTAGAACTGAACTAGAACTGAACTAGAACTGAACTAGAACTGACTAGAACTGAACTAGAACTGAACTAGAACTGAACTAGAACTGAACTAGAACTGAACTAGAACTGAACTAGAACTGAACTAGAACTGAACTAGAACTGAGCTAGAACTGAACTAGAACTGAACTAGAACTGAACTAGAACTGAACTAGAACTGAACTAGAACTGAACTAGAACTGAACTAGAACTGAACTAGAACTGAACTAGAACTGAAACTAGAACTGAACTAGAACTGAACTAGAACTGAACTAGAACTGAACTAGAACTGAACTAGAACTGAACTAGAACTGAACTAGAACTGAACTAGAACTGAACTAGAACTGACTAGAACTGAACTAGAACTGAACTAGAACTGAACTAGAACTGAACTAGAACTGAACTAGAACAGAACTAGAACTTAATTAGGATTACTAAGGTAATTGGTTTTGAAAACACTGCCGTGACTATAAACTATAAAATTACACATAAGAAGCAAACAAATTTACCTAAAATAAAAGGTTTTTATTTAAAAATTTACATACATCCTGATCCTTTTTGTAACTGCATAAAATACACATTTAATTCATTGCAAATACTATTGTTCTTGTTGCTTATACCAACAAAAACAATGAATTAGAAAAATATACCGGATAAAAAATAAAATAAATTGTTTAAAAATGAAATAAAAACGACATAAACAGACGCGGTCCATCAGACAAACAAATAGAACAGACAACCAAGCTGGTAGACAGACAGACAGACAAACAGACAGGCCAGACAGTTGGACACTTTCATTTGGCTTAACGTCACCTATTGTTGTCGTTTGTTGCTGTTATTATTATTGTGTTGTGCATAGGGATGCCAAACGGGAATTCCCGATTCCCGAAAATCCCGGGATTTTCGGGATTTGAAAGTACCGAAAACCGGGATTTTAAAAAATGAAATCCCGGGAAATTTCGGGATTTTAAAATCCGAATTTTTAAGTATTTTTCCGCTATTTTATACATTATAAAGTACTAAATAAGAGAATTTTAATAGTTTTTGGACTTAAGATGACTCTACTAACTTACAAGCTGAAATATCAAAAAAAAAAAAAGTAAGAGTGCTATATTCGGCTATGCCGAATCTAATATACCCACCATCAAACCGTATGCCGTAAAAGGAATGCTTTTCTATAAACATCAGGGTGATATTACTCATCAAATTTACTGATAGGACCTTATATGAGAGGTAGGGTGAATCATTGACCGTTTTTATAAAATTTTTCATAATTTTTTAGACCAATTTTGGTTCATACACTTTCCGGTAGGAAGATTTACGTTCCCATAAAAGTTTCTTAGCTTTTCGCGAGTAAGAAACTTACTTATTTCAAATTTCATCTCTACACTCGTACTTGTAAGCCAGTAATGAGCGTTAAAGTATTTATCTGGATGGGACCTTATGTAGGGGTAGGGTCAATTATGGACCGAACCACATAAAACTTGGTAGAGAGATTTTGACTCGCATGAAACATATGTGTATCGAATTTCATCGCTATTTTTAAGCCAGTAATAAGCGTTATATGGGGGTAGGGTCAATTATGAACCGACCCACATAAAATTTGGTAGAGAGGTTTTGGCTCGTCAGGGATTTACTAATATCAAATTTCATTGCTATACTAAATAGGCATAGATACTATCGGATATATAAAAATAACAAGTACGAAATTATAGGCGGGCGAGGCCGACCATATAACCCCATACACCAGTTATAAGAGTAAAATGTAATTTAGTTTTCATAATAAATGTATACCTCGCCTCCGATATATTCTAGCACTTTATTGTTAAAAAACTATTTTTCTGAAATATGCTTGGGGGAAGGACGCCATCATATGAGTCGATCCTCATAAAATTTGGAGGACGAATTTACGGTTACATAAAATGTTTTATGCTGAATTTCATTGCGACAGTTCTCTTTTTAAGCGAATTGTGGACACTAATTCTTTTTTAAAGCTGTGTTTTGTATGGGGGCTCGGATCAAAAGCCCGATCATTTCAAATTTCATCAGCGTATTTTAGGACAGTATAAAACAAAAGCACTACTCCGGAGAAACCCAATATACCATCCCTACTAAGGGTATAAAAAGGGCAATAAATAGGCATTGATACTATCGAATATCTATAATGGAAGTCAACCTGTCAATAAGATGGCGAGAAGATAATTCCCTTGGTTAGTGAACACGGAATATAAGGTGGAGGAGATATAGGTGCAGTACAGGTGCTCTATGTAGCCTCGTATGGATCCCCATTACACATACTATTTAAATATTATTTGGAAACCATTGTAAATTTGGATATCATGGGTATTATTTTAGGTTTTTATTCTACTATTCAGTGCCTGGGATGGAAAGATTTTTATTCTAAGTATGTACTTTGAATTAATTTGTTTTTCTTTTCACAAAATGATTATAGGAAAGTAAACACCTACTAAGAGTATTCATATTGCAATATGAAATAAAACGTTTTATTTTTGTCGGTAAATTATTAAGATTTTTTGAATTTTTTTTATATTTTTCGGGATTTAGAAATCCCGAAAATCCCGGGATCTCGATATCGGGATTCCGGGATTTATTTAAAAATCCCGAATCCCGGGATTTCTAAAAACCAGTCCCGATTGGCATCCCTAGTTGTGCATTCAGATAACAAGAAAAAAATAATACAAATATGCATACAAATTTATATTTATTCATGGCATTTTTTTATAGTTTTATAGTAGTTTACTTTTTTGTAGAGTAAATTTTTTCCTTCATTGTAATATAGTATGATATTCTTTTTTTTCAGCATTTTGTTTTTGTCCGTTTTAGTTTATATAACTTTAGGCTGATTTTTTTTGTAATATTTAACCCAAATTTAAGTATTCATAGTTGACATTTAAATTTATATCTGTAGTATTTATTATAAAACATATTTTTTCGAGAATGTAAGTATTGTTGTGAATGTATTTCTTTTTATTATAGTTTTGCATAAAACTTACCTG
Source organism: Lucilia sericata (assembly GCF_015586225.1). Lineage (NCBI taxonomy): Eukaryota > Metazoa > Arthropoda > Insecta > Diptera > Calliphoridae > Lucilia > Lucilia sericata. The sequence continues at coordinate 31,132 of NW_023996074.1, read as the reverse complement.
ATATACCATCATAGGTCCACCATTCTTCCCAGCTAACTGCATGTAGTACTGAAAATAGAGATAGAAAGGAAAAAAACTAAATAAAGTTTCATTTCATTTGTATGAATCTTAAGCAAAGTAAAATAAAGTTTAATGAATATAAAGTTCATTAAACTTTAACGTTATCAGTGGTTTATTAATGCCGATTTCCTATACAAAATTCCTCTTGTAAAATATTTTTGATTTTATTAATCTTTCATGAATATTTATAGGGGGTTATATCGTATTTAAATTCCAAAGCAACAGCTTACGGTATTCCAATGAAGGGTAACTTCTCTGATGAATCAGAGTAAACGCAATGCCTGGTTTCACTTTACATTTCTTTATTTAAAAACGTTGATTCGAAAGGTTTCTTCTCAGAAAGCTGGTTAAAAATATTTAAGTTACATAGACATTTTCCAAAAATAATGAACCTATAAATTAAACAATTAAACATATATAAGCAGACCGCTTAATAGAGCTAATAAACTCAAATTAACACAAATAAATTCATAGAATAATTAAAAAAAATTCTTTGTATTTCTGTTATACAAATTCTGAGCTAATTTATTTCTTTAAAGATTTTTCACGTTCAAGGTAATTTAATTGAGCATTATAACAGCTTAAGATTTCCTTTGGTTTGTTTTCTTCGTTCACACATTTTTACTAATTTATATTTTTGAAATAAATTAGCAAAAAACTAAACTTCTTTTTATCCTGTGGTGATGAGTTAATACCTCTAACGTAATTTTTCTTCTTTATTTTTATACGTATAAAGATACTACGTATTTCATTTAACTTGGCGTTTTTCGTTTTTTTTTTTTTCTTTTTCACTTTTTACTTTGTTGTCGGTACGTTTTCAACATTTTTCCACTCAAATAGTTGATTTAGGATTTGCAAGTGATTCAACTTAATTAATTGCTACTTTATTTAAAACGATTGCACCTCATTAAGTGTTGCTTATTTTTAATTTTTTTCTCATTTTTTCCATATACAATTTTTAGTATTTTGCAAGTTGGTTTACTGTCTCTTCTCTTTATCTGCTTCTGCTTATATTTATAAGGTTTGTTGCAAAGCTGTTCTAACAAATGAATATGTGTGTGTTTTATTTAAATACCTTGTATAGAATCCATATAGCTACAAAATTACATAGATATACACCAACATACATAAATATATCTCTGTAAAACACCCAACAGTTTAATAAGAAGTCGATGTATCCTAATAAAATGTCTTACAAATAGTTTACATAAATTTCCTGAAATTATCCTGAAAATTGCGACCCAAACCAATGTTTGGTTTTTGGGCATTCTTACTAATCTCATAGTTAAATAAGTAACCGAGGATAATCACAAACGAAAGTTTAAATGGGTACATCTAACCCGAACTGCAGGGAAACGAGAGCATAACATATATCCTTGTAAAGCAGTTGATTTTGTAAATTATAATATGAGCGTGTATATGTAACATTAATATGAATGTTTATGTATGTATGTTTGTATGTGTTTAAATTTTAATCTCTTTAAAAACGAATGTGTGGTATAAAAAAGTATTAATATCTTAATTTCTTTTGTATGTGTCTGTTAAAAAGTAGAATTAAAAAGTTAAAAAAAAAATATATTTAAATTTAATGAGGCATTAAGGGGCTGTTTAAGCAAATTAAATTAATCTGATATTAAACCTACAAGTACAATAATATAAACAACAATAACAACCACATTGTGGTTTTGTTAATGTGGTTGTTATTATGATGATTTGCCAAAATGTTTATGTTAGAAGTTTGTGATTTTTTTGTTGTTTTGTTTTTTTTATAGTTATTTAACACTAGTTAAATGGAATTAAAATGTATAGTGTTGTTTTTATTACTTGTGGAGTTTTTTCTATTAAAAAGGCTTTGATATAACGGTAAAAGTTTTGCAATAATAATAAAATGCTTTATCATTTCGAAAATTGTTGCTCAATATTTTTTGCTTAGTAATGGGTAAAACCACAAGAAATATTTAAGCTAAAAAATAACAAAAATTTATTTATATAAAAATGCTTTTTATATGAAGAATCATATTGATTGGCTTTTTAACTTAAATGCGAAAGCATCTTTAAACTAAAATATTTAAAGAGGTTATGTATGACACTTTTATAAATTTAAGATCCTTTAATTAAGTCCTTGTCGCGTGAACAAAATGTAAAAAATGTCGATGCCAACATGAATTTCTAACCCCAGGAATGAAATATCACGATCGACTGATTTTCTTCATAGATCCAAAGAAGGTTTGTTGTGTTCGGTTAACGATGAATAGAGACAAGACGGCTTGGAAACGTCTTGGAAACAATTCGATAAAATATATTGCCTTTAGAGAAGATTCTGCGGACTCTAGACTTGCACGTATGTGTTGAGAATATCGGCGAGAGTTTGGTCCCTCTTCGAATTCTGGACAATCAAGCTTTAGTAACACAGTACAACACGAAAGAATATAACCATGTGATAAAAGACCAAACAAGACCTACAAAATTTGGGGCCTTCCTGCCATTTTTGCGATTTTTTATTTACTTTCTGAGGCAAAGTTATAGCTCCTGTCATAAAGAACTTCTTTTTTAAGAATAAAATCACAAAAAAACTTCGCTTTTTTTACGTGTTAAAAAATATGTATTTAAAGTGTTTTTGTAAATTAGGCGTATACTTAATATTTGTAATATCAAAAAATTATTAACACGTATACGTACAGGTGTCGTTAATAAAAACAGTGCAATTTTACAATGTAAGACATTCCACAATGTTTGTTCTTTATGACAAGAGTTACAACTTTGCCTCAGAGAGTGAATCAAAATTCCAAACAGTTTGCAAGATATAAGCCTGGGAAAATTATTCCTTTTTTGCAAATATGACACCGAGTCCCCAAATCTTTGAAGGCTTATAAAAAACTGTGCATGACTTTGGGCAAAACTGGGAGACTTAAAAAATTACACACAGTGTAATATTAGACATAAAAAGAAGGAATTTGGAGAAGACGTCTAGAAGATTTGAAAAAGAAAATATGTAAATACCTGGATCAGAATCATTTCGACTCCCACGCCTTTTTTCTTCGATGATGATTACATCTAATAATACTAACCACACCTCTTGTAGTGTCATAATATAATGGATTAAAAACCTGCTTTATCGGTAGGCACGCGAGCTCATGGAAACCGGGAACAGCTGGGGATTATATTTTTCGTTCAGAACACATTATTTACTATAATACTTCTATGAAAGTTTTTTATTAACACAACTGCCAACATTTACACAAAAATTAAAGTACAAATTCCTCTATTTATTTAACAAAATATTTTTCTCAATTTACTTTAAGTTTTCTTGACTTTTTTCTACAAATAGATATTGTTTCTAGAAAATTAACAAAACTAAATGAAATAAAATAAAAACGAACATTTATTTTAATATTAACACTTTTGGCTAAAAAAAAAAAACAATTCATAAGAGAATAAAAATTTTCTAAAAGAAACTTTGGGGATGAACAAAATATTAAAGTCAATGAGGACGATTTAGTGCTTTTTTGCAAATATTATTACAATTTGGTCAAAAACTATTACATAATTTTATGAACTTAAGTAAATTTAAATTTCAATATTGGTCATAAATATTAAAACATATGGATCCTTATACAACTCTTAGATGATTCAGATTTACCATTAAAAAACTTTTATCCAACAACAACAACTGCAAAATCGAAATACTTAGTTCTTATGATAAAATTTGATAGGAGAAGAACGAACTTTATAAAATGAATTGAAAGCCGTTGTTCAACTAAAATCACAACATTCGCCATACTGAGATTGTAACAAAACTATACACAACATTTAGAAATACATTAATTTCAATCATTGTCCATGACTTTACAAAAGTACAACAAAACTCATGCCACAAAAATGTCTTCGGGTAAGAAATATTAAAACCAACAAGAAAAGGAAAATGCAAACCAAAAATAGAAAAATAAGCCAAGCCTTTTAACACTGACACAATCAGCATTGTTGCTTTTGCTAACTTGTTAATAGTAATACAAACTACATACATACATAAGTACATATCTACAAGATACAAATATACAAAGTTATCTACAAGTAACTAATACTCTATTTAATAAAGGTTGCAATATAAAACAAAAAATACCTGAATGAAAAGCTAAATACTCGTCCTTGTTGTAAAGATTCATTCACTTCAGAGAGAATGGTTTGGGTTGGATATGGATTTTATTTTTTGGTTTTAGCAAGGCTACATTTTACTTGTTTCCAATTTTTTTGTTTAGTGGTGGTGCTGGTGGATAGTCAGGTTGTTGGAGAGACAGATAGACAGGGCCAAGGTTGTTTTGTGTGTAATGAAATAAACTAACAAATACTATTTGGGGAATAAATAGATATGAGTTTCGAAAAAACAAACCTGTGTACATAAGAGTTTTATTCCTTAAGCTGGCTTTTTGGGCAAAATAACAAAAATCAATAGTAGTATATTTTACTGTTGAATAAATAAAGAAATTAATATATATAGAACCATTTGAATTTTACAAATATATATGTATGTGTATAGTATTTAAAGCCAAGAGCAGGGCCGGTCGACTATTTTTTTAAAGGTAGTGAGTGTCAGAAACAGACATTGATTTAATTTAAACTTTTGTATAGTAACTTAAGAGTTTAAAGTAAATTAGTTAAATTAGTTGAAAAAAAGTTTTTGGAACAGTAAAAGAAATAATTTATTTATAACGTCAGTTCACAGATAACGGAGTACTTAGTTTTAGTTATTTTGCTTCGCAATTTAGCTCTCAACCATTAGGACATTTTTATAATAAAATTAACAACGTACACAATTGCTCTTGAAATCAAGCACCAACATTTTTTGTAATTGATAATAAAATTAATTATTAATTTATAATTACACCAAAGCTCTCCTACCCAAAAGACATAATCACAAAAATCAACGATTTTATTTACTATATATCTTTATTAGTCTTTAATGTCACTTTAAGTGTATAGCACTCATCAAAGATTTAATGCTAAGTAGCAGAGCACAAAAGTAATTCTCATATAATTTAGTATTCTCAATAACATTTGGTGTCTAAATGAATGAATGAATGAATGAACTCTATTAAAATGTCGAACACATCAATATTATGGACAAATAGAGAAATGTCTGCATTTGTGAGTGAGTGAATAGACACAACTAAATAAATATTCTGCTCTTGTATAATTAAGATCCCCATTTATAGACAAATTATTTAGCTAATGTCAAATGGTACTTTAACACACTCTTATATACTCATAGATACAACTGTATATATTCTCACAAACATGATTGAACATGTAGTAACAATAGAATTTACTAGCAGCTTCTAGTAAAATAAAATGGACCAAATGGCCATTAAACAAGTTGGCCAAGCATCAGTGGATATTTTATATAAATAAAATAACAACAACAAATATTTAAATGTTTAGACATATACATATTTATAAAAGAAATATAATGTGTATAGATATAGACCTAGAATAGCAAATATTTGTATTATTGGGTTAATAAAAAAAGTATAAAATACGGCAATGAGGTATGTTAGGTCCACCTATTATGTACCTTACATTCGATTTTTCCATGAGTTTCGTAAAAAGGTTAATCTAACTGGAAATAAATTCAGAACAAAATGTCCGTCCATAAATCGAGATTAATTAAGAAGTTAGATGACATTAGAACAAATTAAATTAAACTTGTGAAAAAAAATTGTATCGAAATATGTATATGAAAAAGGATGTGAAGTTTAGATTACACAGACCGACAGAGGTATCAGAATTTTTCCATTACATCTGGGATTTGAGATAAGGTGTCCCGAAATTCGGTAAAACGCAATTTAAGGCTCTTTTTGAGACGTTATAACAGCGCCAAAACAACATTATTTATAAAATATAAATGCCAGAAAGTCCATTTTATTGTTTTAAAATAAAGGCTTAACATCTGACATATCTCCTTTCTTCTTCGAGATATCTTTACCTAAATCTAGATACAACAATAAATTGACAAAAACTAAATTTTATAAAAAAATTATATAATCCAAATTTATTCTATTGAATCGTTTAAAGATCCGCTGTAAATGCTGAGATATCAGCCGTAGAAGTTGACGGACGGACAGACATCGTGTACAAAATTGCATTTTTTCAGTTTCAGATTCACCGCGGCTCAATCCTATAGAAAAATATAACTTGGTCTCAGGGTTTCGACTTAGTGCTACTATGTCAAATTGGCTTTATAAAAGTGTAATTATGCTTCAATAATCTGGTGAACTGCTTTGGACAAAAAGTGTAATATCAAACTAGGAGTTCTGCGTACATGCTGCTTGGATATAAGTGGTGACATGTGTACTACTTCATCCAAAGCTCTAGAAACGTTGCTAGATATTCCACCCATTGAAACATATTAAAGATATGAGACGGCGCTTACAGCCGAAAGGCTCTTTACTTTAGGCGAACTGGACAAAAGCGGTTATAGGACACGTCATCAATGTATACTGGACACATGGGAAGGCTATACACAATCATCGGACGTATCTGATCGCATACCAGGCGCAGAATATGTCGGAAACTTTGAAACGCTGATCCCAGATAGAATGTCTTGGTATAGCGGAAAACTAGAGCAAATACTAGTAGGAATCCGTTGTTACTCGGATGGCTCTAAATGAGGGGACAGAGTAGGCCTGGGGTTCTTTATTGAAGACCCAGAAACAGAAATATACCACCGTTTACATAATCATACCACAAGCTTCCCGGCAGAAGTCCGAGTAATAACGGAATGTGCAATTAGGGCGATATCAGGTGATAGAATTAAAGCTAACACCGTATTGGATTGTAAGAAAGCTTTAACTGAATACTCTCCCAGAGGTAAGGTTTACATCATAATTGTACCAGGCCACTGGGGAGTAGTCGGCAACGAAAGGGCGAATGTAATAGCTTTAGAGGGAAGGGTGCTCGAGGTAGTTAACTTGACAAACGCAAAATCATTCGACGCAACAAAAGCTGAATTAAATATATGATTGAGAGAAACCCATAAGGCCTCTTGGAATAATGAAACGATGAGAACAAGACGAAAAATCTCCTCAAATTGAGCATGTCTGCAGTACGTATGATGGTACGTATTCTGAGTTACGAGTTTATCTATGCAAAATTGGCCATGTGGATTCAGACGAATGTAGAGTATGTGGAGAGGACAGTGAAACTCTGGAGCACTTTATTTGCCCTGACAGTGGCAAAGTAAGATAAAGTATCTTGGAGGTGATGTAATTCCAAAAATAACATTCCTGACTAACACTGATTGGAAAATTCTTGGGAATTACGTCCAGGAAACTGAGTTTCTGAACATTGAAAAATAATATACTCAGTGAACAATTTCTTTTTTTCATGAAACGGATCGCACAACAGGTTCATCCTCCTATCAACCTAACCTAAAAAATGCCATGTTCTAGTAACGAACATGTAAAACCAATATGCGATGTATGTATATCATGGAAACCTGAGTTACACATTGTAACATTTGGGGTCAAATGTGTCAGAATTATTTATATAGAAAATATGGTGTCCGGATATGTTTCTCGTTAGAAGAATTTTCTACAAAAGATGTTCAAACTTTTAAGTATCAACAAGAGAACCTTCATTTGATGGTGCAAATTTTGCATTTATATCGATTAAAAGCATACATGTTTGGTCGCGAAATCTTAATATTATTTCGAAGTATTCATTATAAATCCCAACATTCCACTCTTTTTAGATTTTATGATTTTATGAGGTGCTTTCAATGCAGTAGAATAGACGGATATTGATATTGTTATTGATTATGGGTATAGAAGTATGTATATCCCGTCTTTTGAGAGCCCTTGCTTCAAGTGATGTTTCCTTTATGAGATTTAAATCCTAATATGAACTTAAACTGATCATACTAGTATAGCGCACTACAACAAATCAAGTAAGCTTCAATAAAAATAAAACAGTCAACATTCAAGAGCAAAAACAAATTTCATCCAGGGAAAACATACAACGAATATCAACTAGGGAAATATTTGAACTCTTACCAAGTTTTTGTATGCTTGTATATATTAATTCATGGAAATGAATGAACAAGTGATTGGTTGAAATAGACAAATTGTCTGTCCATGTATTCTTTCCTATTAATGTGCAAATATATGTATTCTGTATTCAACGAACAAACTGAACAAACATCTGTTAAAGACAATAATAATATTATTTAGATACTTCTAACATAGTATTCTACAATACAATAACTATTGTATAGCTATCACTGCCACCACCATCAATGTCACTTGTTACAAGTACCATTTCGACGTTTATATTTAGAACGAGTGTGTGTTGGCTGTATAGCAACATATGAGATCAATAACCAAATAACAAAAAAAAGACAACAACTACAAACAGCAGCAACAAAAATTAATGGTTGTAAATATAGTTGTAATAATAATCGTTTAACAAAATAATAATAACGAACATTAAACAAAAGCTGTTATTTCCCATTCTGTTGCCATTTAATTGAGCCAGATGATATGAAAGTTCGTTTAGCAGAAAAACAGTTAATTTTAAATAACTTTACTAAAGTTACACTTAAATGAATTTGGTAAATTGCAATTTGTATAAAAATAGTTTTTGGTTTAAAATATTTTTCCAATAAACTTATTTTATTTTTGTTTAAAAATTTATTTATTTACTATTAATGTTATCTTTGTTTTTTTGCTTTAAATAAATAAAATTTAATTGAATTAAAATCTATTTATAATAGCTTTAGGGAGAAATAATTTGTGCTTTGTTTTACTGTTTTCTAATAAAACTAGTCTGTGATTTAATTAGTTTTGTTTAAAAAAATTAAATTAAAATAAGAAAATAATAAAGCCAGACAAGTAATTCTATATTTATTTCGTTAAACGCCAAACACAATTACTTGGAATGGAAAATTTTATTTCTCGAAATAATTAACTATCACAGTGGTATATAGATTTCAACTATTAGTAATAATAAATCAGTGACAACAACAAAAAGTATATAAGTAGGTTCCATGTACTTTTCAGAAGAAAGTTCCAAAGTTATAAGTTATAAATTATATTTTTTTAAATATAATATGTTAAATAGAATGCTCAAATTTAACCTTCATATCAAAAATATCATTTCACTAAAGTATTGTTACCATTGTTATTTACTTCTTTCAATATTTAAATGTTCATTTATGTCCAATATGTCAAAGTTGTTCTCTTTTTGTTCATACATTTTTAAGAGACAGACAGACATTGGAAATTGGTAGCAGTCAACTATCTCTCTCTTAATAATAGTGTGATAATAAAAACAAAATTTACAACAAACAATTGAAAATAACAAAAACAAACATTTAACTATTCATAGTAGAGCAGGAGTTCCCAAATTGTGGTTAGTGTGAACATTGAAAGTACAAATCTTTAGATAAATATCTCAATTCGTATACAATTACATTTTAAAACTAATGGTTTAGGAATAATTGCAATAGGTTTTTCTGAGTATGGCCCATATCGATCCATAGAAAAAAGAATCTTAGATTGAAGTTCAAAGTTGATTCGATGTCATTCTGATGAAAGACATTGTAATTTGCATGAGATGAAAATCTTGAATAAGAGCGGCAATTCGACGTATAAACTCTTAAGATGATCTGCCCTCAAAAGAGACATACTGGTCCTGTGACCTTGGCATCACAGCCAAACTCTTCTACAAAGATGTATTTAAAATGATATACCTTGAGTCAGCACACAAAATTTCTAAATTGAACTTTGGACCGGCGGTCCATTACTGCTCATCCAAATGGAAGTACGAGTTAAAATAGAGAGCATGTCCCTTGGAGCATGTGACCTTGATGAAAGTCCCTCATCTTGGTGTAAATGCAATAACGGAGAAAAGAGGTGTTACCAGTACCTCTTGTCTGTCGAGACTATAAATTGGTGATGATCAAATGTATCCTCGACATTTCCTTGGAATGATTTGATATGAAGTCGAACCAGAGAACCACTTAATCTGGTACCACGGGAACCGGTAGCCCACAGGGCATTGTTTCGGACTTTACCTTGTCCCGGTTATTGGATAAGTCCCTTAGGGTTGCACATGGTGGCTGTGGTTTAAACACAAATTCCCATGGAGAGAGTTTGTTGGAAGACTAATGCAAGGTAAAATCTATGATTCTGGATAGGTTCTGTGCTGTTGCCGAGACAACAGATACCCCACAAAGGAATGACTGTGTGACTAAGCGTTGGAAATGAGTTGGTGTCAAGTGTATATGCTGGTTGGTGTAGGGGTGTGTGGCACTTATACACCTGTATAACTAGAGGAAGTGTGTCGGATGAATGAGAAGTGTGCTGGTTTGAATGGTCATGGGTGTAAGGTATCTTAGTTATATAGTGATACCATTGTATATTCCTTCCATGTCCGGGTATACTCTGTTTATACCAGATTTACACTTGTTCTCTATAAGTAAGAACAAGTTCTCGGCTTATTTGATGGTTTCGTATCTCGGTGCTGTTGTCGATTCAACAGAGGCCATATGAGTGGTTGTAATTTTAAGTGAAGCTTTTGCATCTCGGAAGTTAAACAACGGGGCAGCAATGGCCAGAGAGTAGATAGTTCGAGTACTTGAGAAAAGTACTTGCACAATGACCGGCAGAAAAATCGTGAATCGTCAAAAAAGCTCACATATGGATGAAAAAGACCACCGTAAAATTAGGATTTCAAGGCAGATGTTAACGTAAAGCACTGTAAAGGCAAAAAGTCGGCAAACTAGAAAAGGGTTTTAAGGGTTTGAGAACTTACTGATTTGATGACAATGAACCCCTAAAGTTTAAGCAGTCAGATTTGGGAACTGCTATTCTAATGTGTATGTAAGAAAACAAATAACATTAACATTGTTTGAAAAAAAAAAAAAAAAAAAAACAGAACAAAAGTACAATAGTGACAACAAATTGACAGTAACTAGTTATCAGTGTCGATGTCAAAGAATCGGAAACAACAACGAAAAAAGGTTAATATCTGTTGACCAACTTACTAACACACAAATATATTCATACATATGTGGAGTTTAAGTGAATGATAAAATTCTTTTACATATGTACATTTGAATAAATAAATACGTATGCCAAATATTTACAACATTATTCGTATACATGACTTCCTAGTAGGGAGGTCTACAACAGGTTTAAATAATTTAAAAAAAAATGAGGATTAAAATAAATTGCTATAAAGAATGACGAAAATATTTCTCAATAAAATAAACTTCTATAGAAGATTTAATATTTTCTACATATTTTGACAGCATCTACTGCAACACCCTAATATACATACGTTTGTGTGTATTTCACAAACAACATAACATATTGAAAAGTGTAATTGTCAGTAAAAACGAGTGATTAAGTGTATACAATAGAGTAGTCATTTAGTTAGTATAAATACAAAGGAACAAAAAAGGGACATTCATATTATATTCGAATGTATTCTGTGTGTTTTTTTTGCAGAAAAGGAAATCTGAAGCTTTTACTTTATTTCAATGTACTTAACCCAGTATTAAAGGTCACAAAATCATATTGACCTTTTTGTGAGTGTGTGTGTATGTGGAAAATAAGAAAATATTTTCTTTTTTTCAACAGTTTGGTCAGACGACAATAAGTGATATTTGAATTGAAAATCCTACACCTGGTATTATGAGAAGAATAAGAAATAAAAAATAAGGTAGATATTTTATGATACTAATGTAGCCAGCACAAACATATACAGTGGTGAGATAGGTGGGAGTTTTTTAAACCATAAAAATGATTGTATTATAATATTTCTTGTAAATGTGATTATTGTGATTATTTTTGAGGATAGGCAACGATTCTTCTGTTTGCAATCTTTGATCGTGAAAATTAGAACATAATGTCCGTCTGTCGGAGGATTTCTCTTATTGTTAATATTGTGGAACACAGTTATATATCTGCGATATCGATTCCTTACCACATTTTTTAATTTCCCAACCACTGTTCAACAATCTCATAATATGTGTTGGTCATTTTATTGTGGCCCCCAGTCTAAGGTCATATTTGAACATAAAATAATAATGTTCATGGGTGATGATGATATTACTGTGATGCTGTCGACGTCGATGTCAATGATGTTCATGTTGATGTTTAATAATAAAAAATCTATCGTGTGTAAAATTAAGTTATTTTAACAAGCTAACAAAAAGAAAACAAACCAAACACACACACACACCAAGACAACAAGGAGTTTAGTTAAAGAAAATCCTTGTCAGTTAAAGGAAAAATAAATATATTTCCTTTTATTGAAAACATAAAATAAAAGATTTGTTTGTTGTTTATAAGAAAAAAGGGAAAAACAAAAATAAGAAACATTACAAAACTTTAAACTAATTTATTTTTTTTTTATATATATAAGTATAAAATCAAATGTGAATGAATATGTATAAAGAGTTGTGTGTAAAGGTTTGGTTTAGTCCTTTTAGTTTCAAGTGTTTATATGTGTTTGTGTTGAGGTTTTTTTCTTCTCTCCTTTAAGTGTAAAAGCCATTTGTGGTTTAGATGTGTTTTCATTTAACTAACCTTACACAAAATCATGTTATCCTTTGGCTCCATTTAACTTAACAAGCACCTATTTTGTGTTAAAATCATACAATGTAAGTGTTTAGAATGTGTGCGTATCTTCATATATGTATGAGTATCTATATATTTGTAAACAACACAACCAATCATTTTCTCTTTTAAGTAACACAACCATACATACACTCAGTCACTAACATGCATATCCCAACATATCCTTACATATAAATACTTTTATACTCAGGCTAACATACATACATCTATGCATCAACGGCAGCAGCACCCTCACTTTTATGTATATTAAAGAAAGGCCCTGCAGTTTAGGTTGGCAGTCCCTCATTAATTTTGTTTACTTTCTTTATTAACCCTTATTTAAATAACTATAGCTAATTTTAGCTATTTGATTGTATAATTGATATGACTTTCACTATTTTGCCTAATGGACGCATATTAAAGTAGCTGTCGTTTTTAGATTTTTGATATAAGAATAGCTTTTTGATATTTATAAAGAAAAAGTGGCTTCTTTTGAGCCTTTTAAAACCACTGGGGTTTGTTTGTATGTGAGTTGAAATTTGTTTGTAGTAGTATCGTTGTTTAAACATTGACAAATGCAAAACTAACTCAATTTAACACAAAAGTAAACTTTTGATGCGTGTCTTTTGTTTATTTGTAAAAGCGTAAAGGTACAGTATCGTTCAAAACAATACGAAAATCAAACAAGCAAACAAACACTTCGACGTAATTGTACAAATACAACAATTTTAAAGAATTTCAAAAGTTTCTCCTTCATTTGTGAAAAAAGTAATTTTTCTCTTATTTTGCAGCTTAATCTTTTCGATTTGCTTTGACCCGCACTGTCCTCACAAATGTGTGTATGTGTTCATTGGGTCTGTTATATCTATTTACTATGTGGTGATCTTTGAAGTTTCTCTGAGTTGTATTTCCATTTTACTTTATGCGGGTCAGTTAAACTTTTAGTTTGTTCTTTGTTAGTTGAGGTTTATCGGATGTGTATATCTCAATATATGCATGTGTTTATAGGATTACGTGTGAATGTTTATGTTAACCTAGTTTCAAGTAAATATTTTAACATTATTGAAAATTTGTTAATACAACAATAACATTATGTTGCATTACGACTGCAAACTGAAATGAAAATTATTTTAAAGTGAAAATTTCATTTGTTTAGAGATCAGAAGAAAACTTTCAACATAAATAATAGCTTTGTTCCAGAACTTTTCTGGCTAAAGAGAATAAATGAATTTTCTCTTTGTACTTATAAAAATTACGGGAACATAATTTTATTCATTAATTTTACTCATATTCATATAAATTTCTATTGAAATTAAAATAAAATTGAAAAACTACAATCACACATACTTATTAATGAAAATAAATCAAAAATATCAAACATTTTTTGTTTTCAATGTATTTTTTTAAATAAATAATTTATTTGACAATTTTTTTTCTATTTGCCAGGAAAAAATGTTCTGGCTAAAACCTGCAAGTTCTGGCAAAGAGAAAATAATTTTAATTGCTCAAATTTGTTCTCTTTTACAATTTCTGGTAAAAACCTGCAAACTTGACAAGTAAAGGAACAAAGCTAATATGAATAGTTTTCTTTGCTTAATATTTAAATAGTCTGAATTTTTTCATATCGATTTTTTCAAAAAAAAAAAAAAAAAAAAAACCTGGAAGCATATGTCCGTCCGTCCATGTAAACCTTGTAATCAAACTACAGGTTGCATTTTCGAAGATAATTCAAAGAAATTTGGCACATGAGTTCTCAGTGACGAAGCCTATTGAAAATGGTTATGATCGGTTTATTATTTCACCTAGCCTCCATACAACTGAACCCCCGAAAAGAGCTTGTTAACCTTGTAATCAAAGTACAGGTCGCAATTTTGAAGATAATTCAAACCCTTCACATTCATGAGAAGGGTATAAATAACTTTGTCATTCCGTTTGTCATTTCTACAATATAATTTTCCGATCCTATAAAGTATATATATTCTATATCCTTATAAATAGTGGATTCGATTATGTCATGTCAGTCTGTCCTTCTGTTTGTATGTTGGAATCAATTTTCTTAAGACCTCAGATATGTCAGTCTTCAATAATTCTATCTGACATGCTTTCGAGAAGTTTCCTATTTAAAACCAGCAAAATCGGTTTATAAATAACGGAGATATGAGCAAAAATCTGAGACAACCTATGAAAATTTCTTCAACAAATAGTATTTTTTTCATGCAGACGCATGAAAACAACAACAACGTTCAGATAGTGCTTGTTTATGTGTACATTGTGATTGCTCCCAGCTAGCGTTTGGAAGATTGTTGGATGATTAATCAGTAAACTGACTCATTTTTGACTCCTTTTGATGACCTTAACGTGATTAATAAGTTGAGCGCTTAAAAAATTATTCGAAAATGATCCCGATATATGATTGAAAACTGATTATTTGAAAAACAATAACGAAATATATAGCAATCATAAATTGATCATCCTGGTGTATAAAATATGATGGTTTTAAAAACTTATTTTGTGATCATATTTCGAGAAGTTGGAAGATCAAAAATTGTTTCTTATGTAATTGTTTTTGTTTGCAAAGAAATAGCAACACTTACACTTAAAAATTACTCAAAAACGATTCGAAACTGATAAGAAAATGGACTCAGAAAAGACTCTTTTAGAAGAGTTGGCAAAAAATTTTGTGTGGCCTAAAATAAGTTAGTATAATTCTCATTTTGTTTATAAAATTAAATGCATAAGTATTTCAATTTGTGCGATATTTATAAAGTCGATTTTCTGTCAAGGAAATTGAAATTATATTATGCTTTAATTATAATAATATATATGATCTTTTACGGAAGATAGTTGGGTGACTAATCACTAAACTAAGTCTAAATAATTCCAATTAATATTTAAAATCTTATTTATTTAAAAAACAATAACAAAATATACAGCAATCACGAATAGGTCTTCCAGGGGTTCGAAATATGATTGTTTATAAATTTATTTTGTAGTTACATTTCGAGGAGTCGGAAGATCAAAAAGTGTTTTCTGTTGTATTGTATTTGTCTGTAACAAATATAAAAATTACTCAAAAAAGACTCAAAAATTACTATAATATGATTCGAAAATAATTCTAAAACGACCAGTAAGTCGGCTCAGTAATGACTCAAAAAAAGATTAAAAAATGAGTCAGAACTGATCAGAAGTGGGGCTCATAAAAGACTCGTTTAGAAGAGTCGCGGGTAGGGTACCATTTTCACCCGACGAATGTATAATTTATGATCAGGAAATGAGTGCATATAGGATGATTTCAATCGTGCAGACGATTCGACTCGAATGTGATCAAAAATTTCAAAAAATTCTAGCTGGGATTGTTTAAATAAACTGCTGGAAACAACAACAACAACGTTTGGTATTTGTGTTTGTTGTTTTGAATTTTTTCTATGTCACAGAGATGGTAAAGCATTTTTGGAAAAATTAAAGAAAAAAAATCTTAAATTTAACACAGCCGAATGTAGCACTCTTACTTCTTTTTCATTTTAGATTTCGTTTTTCAACGTCTATTTTTTTCCTTTTTATTAAAAAAAAATTAGTAATATACTATTTATGAACTTTTCATATTCAGAATAAAAAGTTTTCTTCATAATACGTACTAAAAATTTCATTCCAGTTTGTTGTGTTCTACATTTCTTTTAGAAAAATAGTTTTAATTTAAGGATTTCATTAAAAAATATAAAATTTTAATAGAAAATTTAATTGATCAAAGATCACTTTTCTCAATAGAAAATTTTTTAAAGAGATCGGTGATTGTTTTTCAGCTATTTAAACAAAGCTTGAAAATTTCTTTTCTCTCGTGAATAACTTTCTTACTTTTAATTAACATTTTTAGTAATTATTTAATTTAAAATATTTCACATTTTCTTAAAATAACTAAATTGTATATGATTTTATTTTTGTTTTCTTTATTATCTTTCATTTTAATCAAATTTTAACTTTTTAGCAAAACAGAATTTTCAACACTTTTATTTATCAAACTTAACACGCACATATTTGTACAGAAGCCAAGAAAAAAAATGTTATTAGATTAAATCTAATTTTCTTAACTAAAAACTAAACGAAACTTTTGTATAGAGAAAAAGAAAACATGAGAAAAACTTATACATTTCTTATAAAATCAAACACACAAAATCCATTCATATCGATGGTGTTGGTTGGGCATGCAAAACATGTGTCATCATCAACAAACAACACACACAAAACAAGCACAAACATGCAAAATCTTGTTAAAGAAATAGAAAATTTAATCAAAATACATAAACAAACTATTAGGGGTATTTCATAGTAAATAGTATAGGAAAGTTATTTCAAATTTAGATATCCAGTAGTGCAGGTTACACTCTCTTAAATATATCACAGTTTCTAACGTTAAAGACTTAGATCTGGTCTACTAGTTAAAATTCTTTTTTAACAGCATTTATGTTGTTTTTGATTTTGGTAATGGAGCAAAAGTTCTGACATAAGCTCCGTGGTTGATTTAGTGTTATTAAGCAACTTTCAGCAAAACGTCCAATTGCTGAGTTGTAGCTTTTTTGCTAAACATATAGGAGAAATCCACACCAGAAGAGTAATGGGTTATAGAATTCGTCTCAGATCAGCATACATATTTTCTTTTTTAAATTTACAGAACTCTCCATATATGAAAACTTCTTTAGCATATATAAACAGAAAAGAAGGCAGGACTTTTATATCAAAACGAATATTTAGTTTAAATATATCTTGTTTCGGTTTTGTTTATATCGAAATGTAAAAGTGTACTGAAGTGGAGTTAAGTAATGCATGGTCACTCACATGCAACGTTAAATAAATTTTTCATACACAAAAAGGGAATATTTTTTTTTCACAGAAAATCACATATACAAAACAAAAATTCTAATAACGGAATGAAAACTAAACATAAACAACATGTAGTAGTACTTTTGCAAAAAACTAAAAAAAAAAAAAAACATTTGCACACGTAAGTTTACTTTTTTTTGTACATTTTTGTTAGTTGTTTTTTGTTAAAGCACTTAAAGAGTTGAGTTGATAAAATCATCATCATTTGTTATAAAAGGAAAAACTTTAACATACATTCGTGCAGCAAGAATAGAAAGGAAAAACATACACATTTATACGAGGCCTTGAAAGTGTTCAATTCTAAAAATTGACTTGATATTGGCACATAAAATGAACACGCACACTTATGCACTTGTAGAAATCATCCTTCCAGCACGAAGTACTACAAAAAACACACACATGTGGTTGCCGTTTTATGTTCACCATTATTTAAGTGGTAACATCAAATGCCAATTGAAATTGAGTTTTAAAATTAATTTGAAATCATCAACACTTTTAACACTATTTCAATGTTATTTGAACTTTTCACCTTATAAATCTTTTTCTATTTTTTTTTTTTTTTTTTTTTTTTTTGAATTTTTCCTTTAACATTTACTTTTCATTTTAAATGCGTTTTATTTAAGTCCATAATTCAAACTGTGTGAAGTAAAATACATACATTTAAAATCGTTTTAGTTAAAAATTTATTTTCAGTTTTACTTATTTTCAAACTCCTTTAAATTATTCAACCGAAATTCGTCTCTTTTGTATACTTTTTTTCATGGGTTTCTTGAAGGTTTCTTTTTGTTGGTTGCGTTTTCTTTAACCCACAATTGTAAGTTAAAAAAAAGAAAAGAACTGTGGCATTTCATTTTGATAAATGTGGAAAAGCATTCATTTATTTAATTTAAATTGTTTGAGAGGGAAATGTATGTAGAATATTTGTTGTGTGTTTGTTATTTGGTTTCTTTAAACATTTGTTTAAATTTTACCTTGAAATATTAAATTGATTGTGAATAAAATTAAAGGTTTGCCTAAGTTTTAGCCAAGGTTTTGATTATTTGTAAGATTTAAGTTTTTTTTACTTTCTTTTTTTAAGGCAAATTAATTTAGAAATACAAATTGAGGTTCAATTTAAAGCCGTAGAATTTAAAAAGGTTTTAAGCGGGGAAGCTTGATGGGAAGAGTTTTTTGTTATTGCTCAAAATGATTTGCGTTTAAATTAGAACTCAGTCTAATAGAACCATATTGATTGAAATAATTTGCAATGCTATATTTAGATATGCGGAATCTTAAGTTGGTGTAGTTTAAAAATATAATTAAAATTTTTTTGTAACAGTTTATATATTCTAAAAATTTAAAAAAAAAATTTTTTTCTTTAAAAAAAATTTAAATATTTTTTTGTTTTTCTAAAAAATTCAAGTTTTTTTTCATGAATTGTTTACATCCCCTTCTCCCAAAGGTTGAAGATTGTAAAAACTCAAAGCCGAAATCGTATGCTTATTTTTATAACACTCATACGTTAGGAGTACTCTTGTAAATAAATAAAAAAAATTAAGTCTACTAACAAAAGTTTCATATCATAGTTGCTAAGATTGCTATATCTCTTGGCGGCTAGGGCACAGCATTCGTAAAGAATGTGGAATATGTACCGTTTCTTCTTTCCTCCTTTCATTGCAGCTACATCATTATTCACAAAAACTTAATCTTGATTACTGATGGCGTATGATTATTTTTATAACACTCATACGCTAGGTGTACTTTGATAAATAAATAAAAAGAAAATTAAGTCTACTCCCACATAACTCACCACGGTTGGATATAGTGCAGTTGCGAAGAAGGTATAATACCTTTACATATTTTCCCAGGACATTGCAACTATGAAAGTATTCATTGACAGGGAGTCCAAGTCGATTTGCATGCCTAAGTGTTTAGCACCCAAGGTCTAGTTATTACAGCAAGAATACATGTGTTTTTCATCGAAAGATCGAGGTTCAGGTTTTAAACGAGAATTTCAATTTGATATCATTAAAATTCTGTTGAAAACTAAATAGCATTTCAAGAAAGTTTTCCAATATTGTCTAATTTGATCATTACCTTCATACACGTGTGTAAAGAGTACTCCTCAAAGGATAAGGACTGGTCCAAAACTAATCCAAATATATAGCAAAAACTTACTCCATTTAACATTTTAACATCCTAGGTGAGGACCAATATATATATATATATATATATATATATATATATATATATATATATATATATGTATGCATACCGCATACTTTGGGGACAGAAAAATTCTTCACTTTTTCCGATATACATCCAATCTTTGCTATAATTTAAAAATACAAATTCGTTTTTTCGGACTTAAAACCAACAAAAGTAGATCAAAATCACTTTTAAGTATGCTCCGCATACTTTGAGGACAGTTATATACGGCGCGTTTACTTCATGGACATGTCCCCATAATATACGCTGCGTATATGAAAAATATTATTGCCAGATTGGTTACTTATTTCGCGGGTACATTTATAACGCCGTTCTATTTTCATGACCGGCGGCATATTAAACGCAGTTTACACGGTAGTTTACTTACGTTTACACGGTAATTGCTTAAATTTATGCATTTTAATATAAAATAATAATAAATTATTTAATAAATAAGAAAAAATTAAAAAAAAACAAACTTCTTAGTATTATACTCTACATTATTCACTTCAAAATATGAAAATATCACGCTTTAAAATGCTTTTTTATGTTTTTGTGTAAATTTGAATAGTTTTTTTCTTAAATTTAAAAGAAAATTATTTTTACTGATGATACTAACAAAATTTCAACGTTATTGCATTAATTTTAATTAAATTTGCACAAATTAAATTTCCAAAACCTTTTTCCGATAAATGAAAATCTGTCCTCAAACTATACCTAAATCGAAAGTCCTCAAACAATGCATTACATAGAAAAAATGCACCCAAACTATGCGCAACGTAAATAATTATATACATTCAAATATATATATAAATAGAAAATGCTTAAATTTTCACTTGTTTAGCCCAAAACGTGTTCGTGGAAATAATATAACATTTGGTATAATTTAAGCATCGTACGATACGTACGTATTTTAGTTAATTTCAAAAATTTTAAATATTTCATTAAATTCGCGTCAATCGAAATGTCACACATTGTTGCCTCTATCTACACTTGATAAAAAAGTGTTAAGCCAAATTATGCTATTATTTTAATAGCCGACATTAAACGAATTTCAACTTATTCCGAAGTTATTCGATTTTCTCGAGGCTGAAAGCCAATTTTATGTTCTCTTACATTCTTTTGTAAAATTTTCGAATTTTTTCGGCTTTCTCAATTTATTTCCTTAAAAAGTCGACCTTTGAAGACTTCTTTCGATTTTTTTCCAATTTAACTTAAACAAAACCTAATTTTTACACGACCTTTTATAAATTTGTCCAACATTCATGACTTTATATGAGTTTTTATGTAAAAATTCGACTTTAAACAACTAAAAATGTTGACTTTTTGACTAGTTCGTGTTCTTTTTTTTCAAAAAAATCTACTTTAAACAACTTTTACCATGCAAAAGTTATATTATTTCGATATAAGTCGAAAAATCTTTAAAAACATAGGACGAACATGAAAATGGACAATATAGGTCCACAATACTTTAAGGGAAAATGTCGACAGTTGATAAAAAAGTGTTAAGTCAAATTTTGCTACTTTTATCCGATTTTGTAAATAATTGTCGGGAGAAGATTATTATAAGATCATTTGAAATGGATAATGGACAATATATCGCCTCATAAATTCACATATCATTTAATAAAGTCGACTTTCTAAATTTTTTCCTTAAAAAGTCAATCTTTGGAGACTTCTTTCGATCTTTTTTCCAATTTAACTCGAATTTTAACAAACTTTAAAGACCTTTTTAAATTTGTCCAACATACTTGAATTTTTGTGGAAAAAGTCGACTTTAAACGACTAAAAACTTGATTTTAAACAAATTTTTAACACTTTCTTATTTTTTTCATAATTTTTGACTAGTTTGAGTTCTTTTACCAAAAAAGATTAATTCAAACGTCATTTCGATTAAATTAAATATTTTTGGATTCCTTGTTTCTTCAAAAAAAGTCGACTTTAAACAACTTATATCATAGAAATTTCGATATAATCTTTAAAAACATAGGACAAACATGAAAATGGTACATAACCTTAAGTCAAAAATACTAAAAAGTCGATCTTTGAAGACTCTTCTGAAATTTATATAGCTTTTTTCTGGAAAAAGTCGACTTTAAACAACTAAAAAAGTTGACTTTAAACTAATTTTTAACACTTTCATATTCTTTTTTCATCATTTTTGACTAGTTTCAGTTCTTTTAACTAAAATGATGAACTCAAACGTCATTTCGACTAAATTAAATTTTTTTGGATTCCTTTTAAACAACTAAAAAAGTTGACTTTAAACTAATTTTTAACACTTTCATATTCTTTTTTCATCATTTTTGACTAGTTTCAGTTCTTTTAACTAAAATGATGAACTCAAACGTCATTTCGACTAAATTAAATTTTTTTGGATTCCTTGTTTTTTCAAAAAAGTCGACTTTAAATAACTTTACGATGCAAATGTTTATAGAAATTTCGATATAAGTCGAACATCTTTAAAAACAGAGGACAAACATGAAAAAAGTGAAAAATTCTACACTTGATCAAAAAAAGTCGACTTTTTTCAATTTTTATCCGATTTTGTAAATAATTGTCGGGAGAATATCCTTATAAGAATCTCTGAATTTGAAAATGGACAACATATCGGTCTATGAATTCACATATCATTTACTAAAGTCGACTTTCTAATTTTGTTAACTTAAATAGTCGGGTTTTGAAGACTTCTTCCGAGTTTTTTTCCAATTTAACTCGAACTTTAACTAACATTCTTGAATTTATATAGTATTTTTGTGGAAAAAGTCGACTTTAAACGACTAAAAAAGTTGACTTTAAACAAATTGTTAACACTTTCTTATTCTTTTTTCATCATTTTTAACTAGTTCTTTAAACTAAAAATATGACTTTAAAATCATATCAACTAAATTAACATTTTTCTGACTTCCTTGTTTTTTTTTTTTTAAAAAAAAAGAGTCGACTTTATACAACTTTTACCATGCAAAAGTTATATTATTTTGCATTTAAACACTTAAAAAAGTATTAAGCCAAATTTCGCAATTACATTTAATAAGAAGTCGGCTTTCTGCAATTTTTAACCGATTTTGTAAATAATTGTCGGGATAAGATTCTTTAAAGAATCTCTGAAATTGAAAATGGAAAATATGTTGCTCCATGAATTCACATATCATTTAATAAAGTCAACTTTTTAATTTTTTTCATTAACTTTTCATTTTTTTCCAATTTAACTTAAATTTAACCTAACTTTTACACGACCTTTTATAAATTTGTCCAACATTCTTTAATTTATATAGTTCTTTTTTAGAAAAAGTCGACTTTCAACGACTAAAAAGGTTGACTTTAAACAAATTTTTAACACTTTCTCATTATTTTTTTCATAATTTTTGACTAGTTCGATTTCTTTAAACTTAAAGAAAATATGAATTTAAAACCATTTCGACTAAATTCAAATTTTTCTGACTTCCTTGTTTTTTCAAAAAAAGTACTTTAAACAACTTTTACCATGCAAAAGTTATATTATTTTGATATAAAAATTTCGATATAATTCGACAATCTTTAAAAACATAGGACAAACGTGAAAATGGTACATAACCTTAAGTGAAAAATTCTAAAAAGTCGATCTTTGAAGACTTCTTCCGACCTTTCTTCCAATTTAACTCTTACTTTAACTAACTTTTACGACCTTTTATAAATTTGTCCAACATTCTTGAATTTATATAGTTTTTTTCTGGAAAAAGTCGACTTTAAACAACTCAAAAAGTTGACTTTAAACAAATTTTTAACACTTTCTTATTATTTTTTAATCATTTTTGACTAGTTTGAGTTCTTTTACCTAAATAGATGAATTAATACGTCATTTCGACTAAATTAATTTATTAATTAATTTTGGATTCCTTGTTTTTTGCAAAAAAGTCGACTTTAAATAACTTTTACCATGCAAATGTTATATTATCTTGATATTGAAAGTCGAAAATCTTTAATAAGATAAGACAAACATGAAAATGGTACATAACCTTAAGTGAAAAATTCTACACTTGATAAAAAAAAAGTGTTAAGCCAAATTTTGCAATTACATTTAATAAGAAATCGACTTTCTGCAATTTTTAACCGATTAATTGACGGGAGAAGATTTTTTTAAGAATCTCTGAAATTGAAAATGGACAATATGTTGTTCCATGAATTCACATGTCATTTGATAAAGTCGTCTTTCTAAATTTGTTTCCTTAAAACGTCGATCTTTGAAGACTCCTTCCGATGTTTTTTCTAGTTTAACTTAAAATAACTTTTACGACCCTTTATGAATTTGTCCAACATTCTAGAATTTATATAGTTTTTTTTTTTAGGCAAAAGTCGAAAAGTTGACTTTAAACTAATTTTTAACACTCTCTTATTCTTTTTTCATAATTTGCGACTAGTTTGAGTTCTTTAAACTAAAAATATGAATTTAAAATCATTTCGACTAAATTCGAATTTTTCTGACTTCCTTGTTTTTACAAAAAAAGTCGACTTTAAACAACTTTTACCATGCAAATGTTATATTATCTTGATATAGAGATTTCTATATAAGTCGAAAATCTTTAAAAACATAGGACAAACATGAAAATGGTACATAACCTTAAGTGAAAAATTCTAAAAAGTCGATCTTTGAAGACAGCTTCCAAAATTTATATAGCAATTTTCTGGAAAAAGTCGACTTTAAACGACTAAAAAAGTTGACTTTAAACAAATTTTTAACACTTTCTTATTCTTTTTTCATCATTTTTGACTAGTTTCAGTTCATTTAACTAAAATTATGAACTCAAACGTCATTTCGACTAAATTAAATTTTTTTCAAAAAAGTCTACTTTACATAACTTTACGATTATTTTGATATGGAAATTTCGATATAAGTCGAAAATCTTTAAAAACAAAGGACAAACATGAAAATTGTACATAACACATACGTAATGTTACACATTCTACACTTGATCAAAAAAGTAGACTTTTTGCAATTTTTATCCGATTTTGTAAATAATTGTCGGGTGAATATTCTTATAAGAATCTCTGAATTTGAAAATGGACAACATATCGGTCTATGAATTCACATTTCATTTAATAAAGTCGACTTTCTAAATTTGTTATCTTAAAAAGTCGGATTTCTTCCGAGTTTTTTTTCCAATTTAACTCGAACTTTAACGACCTTTTTTTAAATTTGTCGAACATTCTTGAATTTATATAGTATTTTTGTGGAAAAAGTCGACTTTAAACGATTAAAAAACTTGACTTTAAAAAAATTTTTAACACTTTCTTATTCCTTTTTCATAATTTTTGACTAGTTTGAATTCTTGAAATTAAAAATATGAATTTAAAATCATTTCGACTAAACTCGAATTTTTCTGGCCTCTTTGTTTTTCCAGAAAAAGTCGACTTTTAGCAATTTTACCATGCAAAAGTTATATTATTTTGCATTTAAACACTTAAAAAAAGTGTTAAGCCAAATGTCGCAATTACATTTGATAAGAAGTCGGCTTTGTGCAATTTTTAACTGATTTTGTAAATAATTGTCGGGATACGATTCTTAATGAAATTGAAAATGGAAAATATGTTGCTCCATGAATTCACATATCATTTGAAAAAGTCGACTTTTTAATTTTTTTCCTTAAAAAGTCGATCTTTGAAAACTTCTTTCGATTTTTTTCAAATTTAACTTAAACTTAACCTAGCTTTTACACGACCTTTTTAAAATTTGTCCAACATTCTTGAATTGATATAGTTTTTTTTTAAAGACAACTTTCAACGACTATAAAATTTTCAAGGATTTGTCCAAAATTCTTGAATATTGTTATAAGATTATCTGAAATGGATAATGGACAATATATCGCCTCATGAATTCAGATATCATTTAATAAAGTCGACTTTCTAAATTTGTTTCCTTAAAAAGTCGATCTTTGAAGACTTCTTCCGATCTATTTTCCAATTTAACTCGAACTTTAACAACCTTTTATAAATTTGTCCAACATTCTTGAATTTATAGATTTTTTTTTGGAAAAAGTCGACTTTAAACGACTCAAAAAGTTGACTTTAAAAAAAATTTTAACACTTTCTTATTCTTTTTTAATAATTTTTGACTAGTTTGAGTTCTTTTACCTAAAAAGATGAATTCAGACGTCATTTCGAGTAAATTCAATTTTTTTGGATTCCTTGTGTTTTGCAAAAAAGTCGACTTTAAATAACTTTTACCATGTATATTATTCTACATTTGTTTAAAAAGTGTTAAGCCAAATTTTGCAATTACATATCTTAATAAAAGTGGAAGTACACACCACGCGTCATTTTGATCTTTTTTTTAATGTTTTTTTTTAAACTACTACTGTTTTAAAAATCAAAATTTTAAGTTCTTGTTTATTTTTTAAATTTTTTCTTTCATTGCTGATGAAATTTATTTTATTTTAGTTTATTCTTATTTTACACAAAACAAAATACAACCCTAATCAGCTGCCGACGCGTTGAAAGTTGCTGTACTTTTCGCGGCAGACGCGTTACAAATTACAGTGTGTAACTTGTTAAATGAAAACACACTATTTCAACTTTTTTTTTGACAGAAGCCTATAACGCGTTGCCGCGTACAACGCGAGTTGTGTACTTCTACCTTAAGAAGTCGACTTTTTGCAATTTTTATCTGATTTTCTAAATAATTGTTGGAAGAAGATTCTTTAAAGAATCTCTGAATTTTTTTTCGAGAAAGTGGACTTTAAACATCTCTAAAAGTTGTCTTTAAACAAAATTTTAACAGTTTTTTATACTTTTTTCATAATTTTTGACTAGTTCGAGTTATTTTAATTAAATGATGAATTTAAACGTCATCGGTATATGAATTCACATATAATTTGATAAAGTCGAATTTTAACGACTATTTTCAAAATCTTTCGAAAATTTTGGAATTTCGAACATTTTAAATAAGTTATATAATTATAAAAAACCGAATTTGTCCGATTTTCTCGAGGCAGAGGGCCAGTTTTATGTTCTTTTACGATTCTTTTGTAAAATGTTCGGGTTTCTTAATTTTTTTTTTTCTTAAAAAGTCGATCTTTGAAGACTTTTGAAAATTTTTAAAATTTTACTCGAACTTAAACTAATTTCTACGACTTTTTAAATTTGTCCTACTTTCTTGAGTTTATATGGATTTTATGGTAAAAGTCGACTTTAAACTACTAAAAAGTTGACTTTAAAATAATTTTAAACATTTTTTATTATTTTTTAAACGTCATTTCGACAAAATTGGAATTTTTCTGACTTCAAAAAAAAAATTATATTTTAAACTAAGCAAAAGTTAAATTATTACGATAAATAGTATATTTATTTTAATCAAATGTACTTTACAGTCGACTTTTTCGGTAAATAAAATTGAAAAATATTGCTTATTAAAGTCAAATTATCGTAAAAGTCAAAAATTTAAAAATAAATAAAAAATCGAAAAATTTGAGATTAGTATTAAAAAGTATACATTTTTAGTTAAATACTCGAAGTCCATACAATATATGATATAAACTGTACAACTTTTTAGATATAATTTTTCACTTAAGGTGTTGTGGACCTATATCGCCTATTTTTATGTTTGTCCTATGTTTTTAAAGATTTTTCGACTTACATTGACATTTCTATATTACAAAATAGACGATTTATGGAAATAATATAACTTTTGCATCGTAAAAGTTGTTTAAGTCAACTTTTTTTAAAAACGAATCAGAAAAATTAGTATTTATATTTTATATTAAAACAACTCGATCTAGTCAAGAATGATGAATAAAGAATAACCCCATGTCTATATTAGACAAATATTTATTATGCTAAACGTCAAATTGTTATCATGATACAAAATTAGCACGTACAGACAGCATTTATTAGCGTTATAGCATCGTTATGAAATGTTGTCTAAACAATTGTTTAGACAATGTTGTCTTGATAACAAACATCATTTTATTGTAAAATATGTTTAGAATTTTGATTTTGAGCAATTAAAATTGATTTTTAACATAAGTTTATGTGAAATTAGTGATTATTTACAAAATTTGCATTTCATTTAAATTGTTTTTATAAAATATAGCATTATTTCAATAAAATTATCAGTGAGTTGTCGTGATAAAATTAGCATTTTGTTACCCCTATGTATTAACATAAACAAAAAACTGACAATTTTTCTGCCGACGTTTTGTCAAGTGCCGTGATAAATATTTGTCTAATATAGACATGAGGTAAAACAATTGTTAAAAATTGGTTTAATGTCAAATTTTTTAATCGCATAAAGTCGACTTTTTCCTAAAAAAAAAAACATATAAAATCAAGATTTTTGGACAAATTTAGAAAGTCGGAAAAATTCGAAAGTTTTTCTAAAAAATCGTAAAAGAACATAAAATTGGCTATCCGAAAAATTTTACAAAAGAATTAAAAAATTTCGAAAGATATCGACAATAGTCGTTAAAAGTTTACTTTTTCAAATTATATGTGAATTCATGGACCGATATATCGTCCATTTGATATTTCAGAGATTCTTATAAAAACTACTCAGACAATCGTTTAAAAAAAATTTGGCTTAACACTTTTTTTATCAAATGTATATAGGATTAACAATGTGTGAAATTTTCGGAAACTACAGTGCTCAAATTGTACATAATATTATATTATTTTCATTAACACGTTTTGGGCTAAACAAGTGACAGTTAAAGGATTTTCTTATTTATATATATATTTGAAAGTATATAATTATTTACATTACGCATAGTTTGGGTGCATTTTTTCTATGTACTGCATTGTTTGAGGACTTTCGATTTACTTATAGTTTGAGGACATACTTTTATTAATCAAATTTGATAAAAATTCATAAAATATCACTTAAGCTTTGTTAGTAACATTCGAAAGGTTGTTTTAAGTCGACTTTTGCAGAAAAAGCTAGGAATGTAGAATGGCGAGCAAAATTTATTGCTTTTTTAAATGTTTTTAAATTAAATTTTTTAGCCCTTTAAATTAGGCTTTTTCTATAAAAATGCCCCTATGCGCAAATTGAAACATTTTCCTATGTGTCAATAATAATGTATATTTATGGCAATCGATCTACTGCATATCTAAAAGAATTTTCTTTTTCCCATTTCATTACTCTCTTGTTGATAGCATTAAAAAATCTATCAAGTGTCAACAATGTCGGTAAGTGTCATTTTGTATTGGCGCGAAATAATACAAACTCCAAAGTCACCACTATGACATTTTTGAAAACGGCGTGGGGCGAAAACTAAATGGCGCCAAAAAATATATGAAAGTCCAGGGCGACAAAGTGGTAATATTTCAACGGCGGAAAATTCCTAATTTGCCATAAAAGAGTGGTAACCCCAAAATCAAAATAAATTTTTAAAATCAAAAATTAAGGCATTAAAGCCGTATACATTAACAAAAAAATACTTAAGTATAGTATAATTAACATAGCGGAATCTAAATATGCAATAAAAAAAAATTGGAAAAAAATGTCCTCAAAGTAACATGTCCCCAAAATATGCGCAAGGCATATAAAATTTTGGGGACAGTCCCCAAAGTATGCAAATGTCCCCAAACTATGCGCTAGATCCAAACACTGTCCCCGAAGTATGCGGTAAGCATACATATATATATATATATATATATATATATATATATATATATATATATATATATATATATATATATATATATATATATATATATATATATATATATATATATATATATAGATATATATATATATATATATATCTATATATATAAAAATGAATGTGTGTTTGTTTGTATGTTTGAACGTTACAGACTACTAAACGGCTGAACCGATTTCTTGAAATTTTCACAGCATATTCCTGCATGTCTGGAATAGGTAATAGGCTACTTTTTATTTCGAAATTTCAAGTGGGCGATGAGCCACGCCCACATTAAGAAATATAAAATCTGTATATTTTAGATAATATAACAGTTAGAGTCCTCAAATTTTGTCGGAGCCACTTTAGTGTCAATATGATCATTTAGGACAAAAAGTAGGCGGACTAGCATTAGGGGGCGTGGTACCTCCCATATAAATTAAATACAAAAATTCGTTTATCTGGGAAACTAATAGAACTAAATTCTTAAAATTTAGCACGAAGAACTTTAACATCCATATAAACATTTTGGGTAATAAATTGGCGGACTACCCATGAGGGGAGCGGCACCTCCCATATTAATTAAATACAAAAATTCGTTTATCTGGGAAACTAATAGAACTAAATTCTTAAAATTTTGCACAAAGAACTTTAACATCCATATAAACATTTTGGGTAAAAAATTGGCGGACTACCCATGAGGGGAGCGGAACCTCCCATATTAATTAAAAACAAAAATTCGTTTATCTGGGAAACTAATAGAACTAAATTCTTAAAATTTTGCACGAAGAACTTTAATATTCATCTGAACATTTTTAAGGAAAAAAGAGCGGACTTTCATCTGGGGGGCTTGGAGCCCCCATATGAATAAAATAGAAAAATTCGTATATCTGAGAAACTATTAGAGCTAGAATCATTAAATTTTACTTGAAGAACTTTGACATTCACCTGAACATTTAGAGTATAACGGGCGGACATCCAATGGGTTACTTGGTACCTCCCATATGAATTAAATACAAAATTTCGTTTAACTGGGAAACTAATAGAACTAGATTCTTCAAATTTTGAACAATTATTTTAATATTCATCTGAATATTTTGGAGGAAAAAGGGCGGTCTTTCATCCGGGGGGCTTGAAGCCCCCACATGAATTAAATTCGTATATCTGAGAAACTATTAGAGCTAGAATCTTCAAATTTTACATGAAGAACTTTGACATTCATGTGAACATTTAGAGAATAACGGGCGGACTTTCAATGGGGGGCTTGGCACCACATATATGAATTAAATACAAAATTTCGTGCATCTTGAAACTCTTATATTATTCAAATTTTTTGTAGATAGATAGAAATTGGCGATAGATAGAAACTGGCGAACTTGCAATAATTTGCTTGACATCTTTCATATGTAACATATACTAAATCTGGTATTTATTATACATATTCCTTTTAGGGTAGCAAAGCACACTGGGTATAGCTAGTATATATATATATATAATGTGTGTTTGTTTGTATGTTTGTAGTTTTGAACGTTATAGACTACTAAACGGCTGAACCGATTTTCTTGAAATTTTCACCAAGCGTATTCCGGCATGTCTGGAATAGGTAATAGGCTACTTTTATTTCGAAATTTCAAGTGGGCGATGAGCGCCCACATAAGAAAATATAAAATCCGTATATTTGAGATAATATAACAGTTAGAGTCCTCAAATTTTTTCGGAGCCACTTTAGTGTCAATATGATCATTTAGGACAAAAGTAGGCGGAACTAGCATTAGG
>NW_023996073.1:40000-63661 GCF_015586225.1 Lucilia sericata | reverse complement strand
AAATTGTTCTGAAACGTATAAATATCTTCTCCATGAGTCCATACGAGCATAAAAAACATGCATTTGCATATTTTGGTTTTCCTGCTAATTAGCAATTACTATTATTGTATTTAAAAGTTATTATAAAACTACTTCTATGTCTTGAAAACGCATTGAGTTATCATTGAAAAGTATGTTGCTGGGTAAGTGAAATATTTCAAAACTAATTAAGTACTACTTATGTGGTTGCTGAGGTAATTATAATCAATTAATATGTATTTCGTTTAAAAAATTTTTAAATGTCTAATAGTTATTATTTTAAAAATATAGTAAGTACTGTGATTAAGTTTTATCTAAAATCTAGAGTCAATGCACCTTTTTCGCCATAATGTTGATAAGATATGTATACAGAGGGAAAAGAAATATAAACGCCTGGTACCAAATTGACACCAAACTGTTTATAATTTGTCAATACCATCCGTTATCAAAGTACATATATACATATGTAATGTTGACAACATTGCAACAGTTCGTTGTCGAAATCTTATACACAACCGTTGTCTAAATGTTAACAAACGTGGTAAGCTTACTATTGACAAACAATCCGTTGCGAATTTAAAAATAACTCGAAAAGTCTAAGCCTACTCTGTAAAAAGGCATAAGGTTTACATGGACAACCAGCCAGACGGACGGACAAAGCTTAATCGATTCAGAAAATGATTCTAAACCGATTGATAAACTTTAAGATATAGGACGAATATTTTTATGTGTTACAAACATCAGCACAAACCCAGGGTATATCCTACCCACTAAAGTGGTGTAGGATATAAATTTTCGTTTGAAATTATTAGTCCTTTAAACTTTGAAGTCCTTTTATAAGGACATAAGAGCTGATTATAAAAATCGTAGTACGCAGAATTGTTATAAATGGAATCTAGTTTCACATGCATATCAACTTTTCTATGTGTGAAAGATTTTTTCCAAAATTATTACAGGTTATATTAAGATTTACATATCTAATCAAAATTCTTTGTAGATAACCCTACAATCTGTCATATGATAATCACTTTATACTCTTGACAAACTGGTTTGGGTAGGATCGAGAGTAATTACATAGAACTTTGCACAGTAGAAGTAATTCTTTATGCTACTTGCGGGAATATCTTTCCGCGTCTTCTTACGATTTTTTTGGATGAGATTATTTAAAGCAATCCAATAGAAAATCTTACAGGAAATCCAATCATGTAATCTCTACGAGATACTATTATAAGAGGGATGTATTTTTATATAAAAGTTAGTTATGCTGAATTTAATCGCGATACTAATGGTTATAAGTACATTTTTGGATGTTTAAGATATTTTTTTAAAGGGAGTTTTGGTGAGAATTTTTGGTGAGATTGTAGTATTATGAGTTAAATACCCCAAACCGGAAGGTCAGGATTTCAACCATTTTCAATAGGCATCGTCCTTGTGCGAAAAACTCGTATGGTTCAAATTTAATCAAAATATCTGGAAAACTGTGGCCTGTAGCTTGTGCTCAAGGTTTACATGGATAATATGGCATGTCTTAATCGACTCAGGGAAATGATTCTGGTCGGTATACTTCAAGGTGGTTGTAGGATCAATATTTTTATGCGTTACAAACATCAGCACAAACGCATAATACCCTCCCCACTATAGTGGTGTAAGGTATAAAAACTTGCACTTTCAGTGCAATCAGCGTTATAAGACATAATTTTATATATTCTGGTATTTTTGATATAGGAGTCGATTTAGCGATATGCATATGTCCGTATTTCGTATCTATTTTGAATCGAATATAATTAAATAGAAAGAACATTGACTTGCAATAAAGTATTACAAGGCATAGACGTAATTATTAAGTAATTCGCCACGATTCCCCACAAACGTTGATTACCCCAAAATACGACCAATGACAGACAATTTATATACAATTAAAATGACCAACTAGTATTTAATTTAAATTAGTTTAAATTTTATAATACATTGTTACTTAAGACATAAGTAATAGAATTTACCCTAATATAAACCTATAAGTAAATCTGTGCTTTATTGCTTGTACTAATTTTCAGGTAGTCGAACCAAATTTTACACCCTTGGTTGACATTGTATCCTTAATAAAGCAAATTTTTACCTGAATAAAATGAAAAGTAAAATTGAAATAAGAAACATGTGTTTTTCCAAAATTTCTATCAATAAATGCAAATTTCAAAATTTAAAGAGATTTAAGTAGCTATCGTACACCCTACAGAATACGAAACTACTTTAAGTTCAAAACCGACGAAAATACTTCCATCGTTTCTACTAATAGCTTTTACATACAAATATCAAGGCTAGTTAATTGTAAGTCATTAAAATACACCTTCTAAGTAATGCAGATGGTATGTAGTAGTCTTAGAAAAGTAAGTTTTGGGTAGGAACATCATTTTGCTGGGTTATTGGAGTCACTTAGAGAAAATTTCGCAACAAATACTTATAGCTTTAGCAAATTGAAAACATATCCTAATGCAAAACCCTTTAACATTATCGCCATGCTTTCACTGCATGCTAATTCCAAACTTTTGACTCGTAACAACTTTAAGATTATACAACAAACTCCCTTTTGCTTACTAAGCAGCCATGTGGTGTTATGAACGAACGAACGCACCCAAAACTGGACAAAATTGATTTGCAAATGATAGAAAGAAAAAAGAAATTCTAACAAATCTTCAAATAATCAAAGATTTATTCTACGAAAAACTTAACACAAAGTCCAGCCCAATGCAAATAGATAAATATTTATCAGTTTAAACTGTAGCCCAGCACAGATTATACAACATACTACTTGAAGATGAGGAGCTGCATTGGAAAAAAAGTAATGTAATCATTCCAGAAAATATATTTATGCAGGCATGCTGTTGTAACTAACTGCATTTATAAAGAACTCACACACCGCCTTAATGAATAAACGAAACCAACAAATAAAACACGTTGAAGTTTATATAAATATTTTAGGTTGGTGGTATGGATCTAAGACTAGATCTCATTATCCAAAGACTCCATCAAGACGGCATTAAAAATGAAATACAAAAAAAAAAACAAGTGATTTATGTTTACCTAAAAGTCATTTACGTCGAATATTATCGTGATGCTAATATTTATAATTGAACTATGGACGTTGAAGATATATTCTGATTATTTATAATTGAACTATGGGCGTTAAAGATTCTAATGGGAACTTTTATGTTTATAACTGGTCGGCTTCGCTCGACTATAACTTCATACTTGTTGAATACAATTGCAGTCATGTAACACATATTTTGAAGAGGAAATTGTTTAGGAGGTAGGGTCTAAAGGAGCCTTATAATTATAAAATTCATGAGGGTTATCAAGGCTAGTATAGAATTTGGTTTTGCAGGTTCTTGTCGAGATGAACTTAAAGGCCCTATTTGATGGTTTCAGTTGTATGGGGGCTAGGTGAAATAAAGGACCGAAATTAACCATTTTTAAAACGCTTCGTCTCTAGTACAACAGAAGATCGTGTGTCAAATGTCATTAAATTATCTTCAAAATTGCGATCTGTAGTTTGATCATTTCTATTTGGGGGTTCAGTTGTATGGGGGCTAGGTGAAATAATGGACCGATGTTAACCATTTTCAATAAGCTTCGTCTACGATACCATAAAAGATCATGTGCCAAATTTCATTGAATTATCTCCAAAATTGCGACCTGTAGTTTGATTACAAAGTTTAAAAGCCCTATTCGGGGGGGTTCAGTCGTATGGAGGCTAGGTGAAATAATGGACCGATGTTAACCATTTTCAATAGACTTTGTCTACGGTACCATAAACGAGCATGTGACAAATTTCATTGAATTATCTCCAAAATTTCGACCTGTAGTGTGATTACAAAGTTTCAAAGCCCTATTCGAGGGGTTCAGTTGTATGGGGGCTAGGTGAAATAATGGACCAATGTAAACCATTTTCAACAGGCTTCATCTACGGTACCATAAAATATCATGTGCCAAATTTCATTGAATTATCTCCAAAATTGCGACCTGTAGTTTGATTACAAGTTTTAAAAGCCCTATTCGAGGGGTTCAGTTGTATGGGGGCTAGGTGAAATAATGGACCGATGTTAACCATTTTCAATAGGCTTCGTCCCTGGGACAATAAAAGATCATGTACCAAATTTCATTGAATTATCTTCAAAATTGCGACCTGTAGTTTGATTACAAGGATTACAAGCCCTATTGGGGGGTTCAGTTGTATGGGGGCTAGGTGAAATAATGGACCGATCTTAACCATTTTCAATAGGCTTCGTCACTGGGGCAATAGAAGATCATGTACCAAATTTCATTGAATTATCTTCAAAATTGCGACCTGTAGTTTGATTACAAGGTTTACATGGACGGACGGACGGACAGACGGACGGACAGACGGACGGACAGACGGACGGACAGACGGACGGACAGACGGACGGACATAGCTAAATCGACTCAGAAAATGATTCTGAGCCGATTGGTATACTTTAAGGTGGGTATAGGACCAATATTATTGTGCGTTACAAACATCAGCACAAACCCAATATACCCTCCCCACTAAAGTGGTGTAGGGTATAATAAAACTTAAAAAAAATAGCTTTCGTAAGAGGGAGCGAGCGAGCTTATAATACAAATTAGCAATTGATATTTTAATGCTAATTCTAAAATGTGCAGAGATGGGATAATCCAAATCGTCACTTGTTTAAATTATTCATCTACTTATAAAACCACAACCTAAAAGGCATATATTACCGCAACAGTTGTGCAATGCCAAGATTATATTGCTGTTGGTGTTGTTGTTGTTGCTGTTGTGTGGTTGCACAGAGAACGTGCTGGTGGTGCTGGCTGGCAATAACGTTGAAAAAGTCATAAGCAATTGGGAAGCATCAGCCAGCCAACCAGCCAGGCAAACTTTCAATGATTATATGAGGATGTGTATAAATAGGTATGGATAATGCTGATGAGGAGGGTTTTTTTTTTTGCTAGATTCTTTTGAAAATTTTATAAAAATGCCGCCACCGTCATTACGGCTCTTCTCTCTAAGACACAATACAATGGTCATGCGGACACATTTATATAAGATTCTAAACGGAAGGGGCTACAACAGCAGCAGCAGGAACAAATAAAAAGAACAACCACATTTGTTGTTTGCAACAATATGTTTGTTGGTTGTATGTTTATATGACTATGATAAGTGCAACATGCGGCATTTGTTATATGATTGTGAAAACAAAAACAAAATAACAACAAATATATGAAAATAAAACTCAGAAAACATTGAATAACAGAAAGAATTTATATTGTTTTTTTGCTATTTCTTAAAATGCGCCCACTGCTTGTTTTGCATGGATTTTTGCCAATGTAGCATGGAGTTTGTTGCAGAGCTGTTGGTTGTGCCACCACCACCACTACAGCTGATGATGATGATGATAATGTTGTTGTCGTTGTTTGCTGCTGCTCTGGGCTCATGTTAATACTTCTCGCTTTTAGGTTTTTGTTTAGTTCTTTCTTTACTTCCACTTCATCTGGTAATCAAAGGTATTAAACCATGCACTTCTCTTGCATGGCTTAGTAAAGGCAAATGGTTTTTAAAGCTTCTGATTTTTATGAATTTTTATGAAAAAGAACTATATCTGTTTAAATGGGTATATTAGGTGTAATATTGTGCTTGTAACTTTATAAAGATGAGGGATGCGCCCAAAGACTGCTTTTCGCTGTACACATACCGTTGCCGTGGATACCACGGCACAGTGTGCAATTTCATAAGTAAGCATACTAGTTGTTTCAATCTTTACCTTCTCATGATACTTAAGATCCAGGAGCTATTTTTTAGATTAGATTTTGGTTACCCCTAGATATTTTATTTCCACAGAGTCCTTTATATTGCAACAATATGATGAGCAACCCCAATTCGTTAATGAGAGAGTCTAGATGGAGGATCTAGTAATCACCGCACTAGGATCAGATCTGTCGATCTCTTCACTGGAAGAGTTTTCTAATAGAAAGCAGGAATTTTTAAGAATGATATTTCTCTCTGATCAGTGGTTCCAATGAAATCAGCGCTTGAGTGATAGTATTATAGGGTCAAAACAGAGTCTCTTTGACTCTACTTGACTGCTCGAGCGCGGTAAACTACCACGACAACCAAAAGGATTTGATCTTCTGATTTCAGTTTTCTCCCAGGCGAACTAATGAGGATGTAGTAATCTCCGCACTGGAACTGTATGTAAGGTTTAGATATGTTGATCTCTTCACTGAAAGAGTTTCCTAATAGAAAGCAAGAATATTGAAGAATAGGATCTTCTGGTTTCAGTTTTCCCACTAGTCGATCCGGCGGGGAACTAATGATATTTCTCTCAGAGCAGTGTTCCGATGAGATCAACGCTTGAGTGACAGTATAACTTGACCGACTGCGCGCTATAAACTACCACGATAACCAACGACAGTATAGAGGTGATCCAATTTGAAGGATTTGATCTTCTGGTTTCAGTTTTCGCCCCAGGGGATCCACAGGCGAACTAATGAGGATCTAGTAATCTCCGCATTATATGTAAGGATTAGATCTGTCGATTTCTTCACTGAAAGAGTTTCTTAATAGAAAGCAAGAAAATTGAAGAAACGGATCTTCTGGTTTCAGTTTTCTCACTAGTCGATCCAGCGGCGAACTAATCATATTTTTCTCTTATCAGTGGTTCCAATAAAATCAACGCTTGTATAGTAGGGTCAAAATGGAGTCTCTTTGACTCTACTTGACTGTTTCCACATGGTAAACTACCACGATAACCAACGACAGTATGGAAGTGGAAGGTAAGCAGGTGATCCAATTAAAGGATTTGATCTTCTGGTTTCAGTTTTCGCCCCGGTCGATCCACAGGTGAACTAATGAGGATCAAGTAATCTCCGCACTAGGATTGTATGTAAGGTTTAGATCTGTCGATCTCTTCACTGAAAGAGTTTCCTAATAGAAAGCAAGAAAATTGAAGAAAAGGATCGCGGCGAACTAATGCTATTTCTCTCTGATCAGAGGTTCCAATGAAATCAAAGCTTAAGTGACAATATAGTAGGGTCAAAACGGAATCTCTTTGACTCTACTTGACCGTTTGCGAGGGGTAAACTACCACGATAACCAACGACAGTATATGTAGAAGTGGAAGGTAAGCATGTGCTTTAATTAAAGGATTAGATCTGCTGGTTTCAGTTTTCGCCCCGCTCGATCTACCGGCGAATTAATGACGTTACTCTCAGAGCAGTGTTGTCGATAAAAACAAAGCGCTAGTGAAAGCGAACATACTATAGTCTGCATAGTACTGCAGAGATCAATTCTAATGACTATATACTAAATTTCGGAGTTCCATAGAACTTTGTATTCTCTACAATTTTTTACCCATATGAAATTTGTCTCGATTCTCAATATCTCATTAAATCGCTATCAAAAGATGATAACTCCATGGGACAAACCAAACCGAGTCAATTTTAATGCTCGCAAAAACCAATATTCTAAATAGAAAAATTACTTGAGACACCATTATTATCAACTTTTAGCTACTTCTCACATTCTACCGATTGAGACGTTGCACAACATTACTCACCGCAATATACACTGTATATGAACTTCCCACATCTTCAATGGAATATAATTTCTACGTGAGGGCTGCCGCCTTCAACTATAACTTGAGTTGCTTGAAAGGGTCAACAGAAAGATGGTCTGTGTTATAGATGACTAAACTGACTTCGGTTCTGTTGATTCTCTGGAACATCGACGTTCAAGATTACACTATCATTACATCGCGACCTATTGACGATAATCTTATGATCTAAACTAAACCGTGTCAATTTCTCTGACCTCATACGTCTTCATTGGTGCCCCGACCCTGTCGATGTATCTGACATCTATATAAGGATTGACAATACTTTATTTACTGCATCCCTTCTACTTTCAATTAAGAACTAGAGCTTCAAGGACTAGTCTTAAGCTGCATGACGGGGTCCAAAGAAGGATGGCTAATCTGATAGGTAACGAAACAGTTCAATTGAACATCGGCCAAAAGTGGACTCTACTCTAATAATCACGCGCGATACATGACATACACTTACATCACATTAATCCTTTATCTACCACTGAACGCATTTTACGGAAAATTCTTTATTTGGACTAATACGACAATAACATTCCTGCGTTAAAATGATGTTTGTATCTAACGTTGCTGAAGAGTCTAAATCACACGTCTTTTTACAAACATTCCTGAAGCATGTATCTTGTCATGATTAAGTGGCATAGACTGACGTTTCAAATTGTGAAAGATTTATTGATAATTTTGGGTCCTCTGCTCCGGAACATTTATGCTCAACAGCTATGAGAAAGTCTATGAAGATGATCATTGCGGTCGTCACTGCTTACTGATCTGCCCGAGTTCCTTAATCAGAATATGGATACCGAACACTGATCCAATGGCAAATTTTAAACAGTTAAACGATTTGTCTTTCATAACGAAGACATTAATCTAATTTCTAAAACAACATTAGAAATGGAGCAGCGTATTTAAAGGTCGATATCATTATTAAAGCATTTCACTCTCTCCCTTCTCCTACTTAGTTTCTTTATTTGTTTAATTTTTATTTTTGGTTTAACATTATTCCTTGTTATAAAATTTAACCAACAAATACACAGTAACAAGCACTCACACTCACTACAAGTACACTCATATTAAGGAAATATGGTTTAAAAAGTTAACCATGACTGCTTGGCTGAATTGCCATGCCAGTTGCTTGGATATGTATGATTTTGGCGTTGGCTATACTATAGCAATGGCATGCGGTGGCATGGTCGTACTCATTTTCATATTGCACGAATATTTGTGTGTATGTGTTTGTGTGGTAGTCGAGTCAAGTCAATAAGCAGCAGCAACATTCAGCAGCACATTCCACAAAAATATGACACAACTGGCGCCGCACGGACCATTGCCAACTGCTGTTGTTCGTTTGTTTCTTCAATGTTGCTGTGTTTTATGTTGTCGTTATTGTTGTTTTTGCTGTAGGAATATTGTATTGTGTGCGTGTATGTGGATCTGTTGTTAGTTGATAACTTCTGCTGTTGCTGTTTTGTTATTGTTGTTGCTGTTATTATTGTTTGCGATATTAAATAAATGTGTGAGTTTGTTACTGTTGCAAACAAAATATTGAACGATGCGATTGTAAGAGCAAGTTGATACTGTAAGAATTTAGGAGGGTTGCTTAAAGATTCGAATAAATAAAGTAGATGTGTAAAAATCTCTAAATACTAGTTGTTCATAGATTCTATCCAGCTTCTGCGGTGGAGTTGCATTTTAATTTGAAGCTGACTTCAGTATACTATGACCGTTTATCGCTGATATATGTATCATTGCTGATTCCAGAATTTTCGAAGTCACTACTTGTTATTGTATCGTTTAATGGCTTCGCTTTGTCTAGTTCTAGTTCATTTCTAGTTAAGTTTTAGTTCAGATCTAGTTCAGTTCTAGTTCAGTTCTAGTTCAGTTCTAGTTCAGTTCTAGTCAGTTCTAGTTCAGTTCTAGTTCAAGTTCTAGTTCAGTTCTAGTTCAGTTCTAGTTCAGTTCTAGTTCAGTTCTAGTTCAGTTCTAGTTCAGTTCTAGTTCAGTTCTAGTTCAGTTCTAGTTCAGTTCTAGTTCAGTTCTAGTTCAGTTCTAGTTCAGTTCTAGTTCAGTTCTAGTTCAGTTCTAGTTCAGTTCTAGTTCAGTTCTAGTTCAGTTCTAGTTCTAGTTCAGTTCTAGTTCAGTTCCAGTTCAGTTCTAGTTCAGTTCTAGTTCAGTTCTAGTTCAGTTCTTGTTCAATTCTAGTTCAGTTCTAGTTCAGTTCTAGTTCAGTTCTAGTTCAGTTCTAGTTCAGTTCTAGTTCAGTTCTAGTTCAGTTCTAGTTCAGTTCTAGTTCAGTTCTAGTTCAGTTCTAGTTCAGTTCTAGTTCAGTTCTAGTTCAGTTCTAGTTCAGTTCTAGTTCAGTTCTAGTTCAGTTCTAGTTCAGTTCTAGTTCAGTTCTAGTTCAGTTCTAGTTCAGTTCTAGTTCAGTTCTAGTTCAGTTCTAGTTCAGTTCTAGTTCAGTTCTAGTTCAGTTCTAGTTCAGTTCTAGTTCAGTTCTAGTTCAGTTCTAGTTCAGTTCTAGTTCAGTTCTAGTTCAGTTCTAGTTCAGTTCTAGTTCAGTTCTAGTTCAGTTCTAGTTCAGTTCTAGTTCAGTTCTAGTTCAGTTCTAGTTCAGTTCTAGTTCAGTTCTAGTTCAGTTCTAGTTCAGTTCTAGTTCAGTTCTAGTTCAGTTCTAGTTCAGTTCTAGTTCAGTTCTAGTTCAGTTCTAGTTCAGTTCTAGTTCAGTTCTAGTTCAGTTCTAGTTCAGTTCTAGTTCAGTTCTAGTTCAGTTCAGTTCTAGTTCAGTTCTAGTTCAGTTCTAGTTCAGTTCTAGTTCAGTTCTAGTTCAGT
Organism: Lucilia sericata; assembly: GCF_015586225.1. NCBI lineage: Eukaryota > Metazoa > Arthropoda > Insecta > Diptera > Calliphoridae > Lucilia > Lucilia sericata. The sequence goes on along the minus strand of NW_023996073.1, from coordinate 53,180 downwards.
TCTAGTTCAGTTTCTAGTTCAGTTCTAGTTCAGTTCTAGTTCAGTTCTAGTTCAGTTCTAGTTCAGTTCTAGTTCAGTTCTAGTTCAGTTCTAGTTCAGTTCTACTTCAGTTCTAGTTCAGTTCTAGTTCAGTTCTAGTTCAGTTCTAGTTCAGTTCTAGTTCAGTTCTAGTTCAGTTCTAGTTCAGTTCTACTTCAGTTCTAGTTCAGTTCTAGTTCAGTTCCAGCGCAGTTCTAGTACAGTTCTAGTTAATCTGTAACGTAAAAGGAATTTTTGGCAAAAGGTGATACTGTAGTCAAATTTCGACCAAATCCTGAAATATATCACACAACCCTCGCTTTTTAACTGCATTTTATTATTGTTGTTGATGATTTTTATTTTAAATTTCCTTTTTCCAATCATTGACCAGTAGGTCCTTATGTTTGCAATTGCGATTTTCTTCACAAATGTCCGTCTCATTTATTCATCCATATACATATTTGTGTGCTTGTGTCCTACGAGCAACATCCATGGTCATTCGCTAATACTGAAGAGCTTATGGATCCACAACCCAAAACAATGTTTGCCGAATGTGCCCTCAAGTGTCGCATGCTGTTTTTGGCAGTCACCATAAAGATGAAACAAAAAGGTTGAGGTTACTCTTCATTTCGGGTTGTTTTATATTTTTATCTTTTGCAAGTTCAATTCGAAATTTTATCAACTGTTTTTTTTTTTCTGCTTTTTTGGAGTTTTTTTTCCATTACCTTTATTATAATGCGTTTTGTATTTTCAATTGTAACGTCATTGTAGAAGCTTTAGGGAATTGTTTTCTTATTTTTTTTTTCGATTTCAATATGGTTTTCATTTATATATTTTGCTGTATCTCAGACATTGAGCATTGATGTTACAAGTTTACGTTGTTTTTTATTTTTAATAAAATTTTTATATTTTTTTGGTTTGTAGCTGGGGCGGCTTTAGCTCTATTGTAATCAGCCTTCAAATTCATTTGTTTATTGTGTTGTTTTTTTGTTGGTTAGTTGGTTGCAACAACGGGTGTTGTTTAAGGTGGCTTGGTTTGCTACTTGCTTTGCAAAATTCAAAAAGTAAAATAAAACCCAAGAACCTGAATAACACATTGTTTTTGATGTGTTTTATATTATTGTGAAAATGGTCACATATGGATCGGTGTTTTTCTTTTAATTTTTTTCCGTATTGTTTGTACTTTTTTTGGAGGATTTCATTGTCATGATAAGAGCATTTTTTTGTTTGTTTAAGATTATTGCTACTTTTTCGTTTTTTTTGGGGAATTCGTTTTAATAAGAATTAATTGAAACATTGTAGATGTTGGATTTGTGGAAATAAATTTTAATATTGACGGTTTATTATTGTTAAGGGTTAGCAAATATTCAGGGAGTGTCCTTTGATGGTTGTTTTTTGGGAAATGAAGTTGGTTTTCGTTAAGTCTAATAAGCCACGATGACTCAAATGCAGGCAAGAAGCTCATGTTTTTGTTGTAATTGCTAATTATATATAATTTTAATCCAGGAATTCTGTATTGAGGTCCTAGCTTTGAAATTGCGCTATTTCTACTGGATTGGTCTATTAATCCATTGGTGTAAGTGAACTAGGGTGGGCTCGCAGTTGCCCCTGCCCATATTCTGGGTATAGTATATTAGATTCAAAACTATACATATAGGTCTAATAGGATATTGATCCTGTTGCTCCATCCTGATCTCAGCTATGAATGTCTTTCAAAACTGCTGTATATGAAGTAAGATCCAAAGGATCCTTCACACAATTTCGTTTTCTCTCCTGGTATCGAAGGTCCTTCCTTAATGCTTCTTTGGTGACATTCCAGGAGTAATTGTTTAGTCAGCATAACATTATATTCCTTGACTGGGAGGACCTTCTTTTCATCGTTTAAGTGGTGGTCAAAGATTATTTGCAGAAAGTCCGTAAGGATGTTTCATGTTTTTGACGGACAATATGTCGATCGTTCTCAATTTCCTTGGGATGAGAAGTGGTGCCAAATGGCATTGTTGCAAAAGTTCGTTCTCGTAGACACCAACGAAAAGCAATAAAAAAAGGGATAATGGAGTTAGTATTCAACGGAATTTACCCTTTGAAAGTTTGAGAAAATGACAAACAAACTGTAATTTCTGAAATTTCATTAATATAACAAAGCCTTACAGTTTGAAGTATAAAGTAGAAGACCAAAGGTAATTTTTGCCAGGGGGTATTTCCATAATACGTATGTATGTGGTAAATCTAATATGAACAGAGTTAACCTTGGACATACTCGGACAAGGAAGTAAAATTCAATGATATCTACTCCAATAGATATCTACATCCATAATTATTGAACCCAGCACACTTCATACGACACACTCACTCTCGGTATACAGATGGTGAGGCCCGCATATCCGTTCGTACATCCCGTATGCGTACACTAACTCATTTCAAATGCTGAGTCCCACAATCACTCCTCTGCAGAGTATCTGTTGTTGTCTCGGCAACAGCACCGGACTTATTCCCGCGAATTTGAGTTTGAACCACCAATCTCAAGGTAACATGCTCTCGGGGAATAAGCCGGGTTTAGTAAAAGGTGGCCGATGACATTTCGTCCATTCTAATGCTGAAACGTAATATTAAACAGCGGAGGTAATATGTGATCGGCATTTCCATAATACGTATGTATGTAGACTATTTGAAAGACCGACAGCCTTTTATATTCAGACACGACTCCAGCAAAAGGTCGGTTTGTTAAGTCAGTAACAACTTTTCACTATATCTTATATGAACATCAGGTCCTAAAAGTAACCTAACTTTCCGACATCACTGCTCATCATATAACCCATAATAATATTATTTGATCTTAAGTATTCGTATATCACAATCATAGCCTTCATCATTATTTTGCATAATATTTAAATGTCACCATTCTTACTAATCTGTCACATTTAATGACTTGCAAAATAAATCAACACCTATTTATAGTCAACCATAATTCCATACACTTGTAGTCTATATCAGTTTTACTATCACGTTACTGGCCCACACTTGACTGTCAATGCTAGACACGTAAATAGTTTATAAATGTCTCCATGATTTTTTCAACAATTCTCACTCAATCTAGTATTTAAGAGGAAGTGCATTTCTGTGTCACTCATTCATGCATTCAATCACTTAGTTTTTAACACAAGACTCTTGTTAACTGCTTACCCTTCTACACTATAGATTTGCACTAGAATCCTAGTTTTATTGGCATTTTAATTTCTGTATGTAAATTTAACTTCGTATCGCAGCTGACCACCCAATATGCAATTTTAAAAAATGAAATAAAATAAAAAAAACATTTACACTTCTTGAAAATTAACACAAAATATTTATGCACATATTTTTTTATACTTTATCGAACCTTGAATTTTAAATTCACTGCAACAATAATCATTGCAAACAAAATATTTATGTATTGTTAAGAAGTGAGGAGAGTAGTAGAGTCTACTTGGAGTTGGATTATTTATAGTTGTATTGTTATAACAGATGTGTGCTGCGACGCTAGTGATGCAAATCTCTAAATTTAGTACCAACGTATAAAAGCTTTTTTGTAAGAAAGGCTGAAGACGAATTTTAGAAACCTTCTCAACTTTGAAATAAATATATGGACTTCATATTTAAAATTTCGAATATTTTCTCAAAAAAGTGATTGAAACCGAACTGTGCTTCCAAGTCAAGTAGTTAATTAATTAAAAATCAAATTGCGTCGCGCAAATGTTGGTTCAAAGATTAATGTCTTTCTTTTTAACGATACTATTCTAGTTCGCACTGGGTGTTTGTCTTTAGCATTCGAGAGACATGAAAGTGGAGATAATGTTAGTTGAGTATCCGAAGATTAGCTTCAATTGCCACTTAGGACCCAAACAGTTTGGGTTTAAAGTTCGAAAAAGGTTTATGGTAAGAGTGATCGGTTTCTGGCTTCTAGACGTATTCTTGGCTTCGATATTTAGAAAAGTGTATAGGTATTTATGCATGTGTGATCAGTAGATCGAATTGGATGGTTTTAATGATAGTGACATCATAGTTGTCTCACATATGCCGGTATAGAAGTCGGAAAGTGGCAAAATATGCTACATTTTCAGCAAGGATAAACACAGTTTTTCTCGGATATTGCTAATCAGAAAAGTAATTTGTCCTGGACTATCCTGCGGCAATAGTGGTATGCTATTTCTATTCATTAGTTCAACGTGCTGACGAGCACAATGTTTGTGATATGGATAAACAGGGTCTGGTTTCTGGATGGTTAAAATAGTAATTAGGTTCTTGTGTGTGGTGTGGGTGATATTGGGTGAGATATTTGTGAGTGACGAGTGACTGACTTTTGGACGGAAACAATGGTTATAGCTGCTAAGGTTCGGACACTACGGTTTCCCTTGTGCTACAACAATATAGATGGTATCTTAGGGACACAAGCCGGGACAAGAAGTCGAAGTGCCTTGCGGGAACATCTGCCGTGTTGGACTCATTTCACGGTGGTACTTTTACAACCACATCTGCTCCTTACACGCCGGTGTAAATTTTTGTACATGGTTCTGCCACGCCATGTAGAAGCATTTTGCTTAAGTACTCGATATTTCCAAACTCTGAACATTGCTCCTCTGTTGCTTAACTTCTGAGATACAAACACATCACTTCCTCTGGGATGGCCTCTGTTAATTCTGCGACAGCACTAAAGACTGGTCTTACTAACAGAGAACATACAGTGTTAAATCTGTCATGAACAGAGTAAACTCTGAATATGTCCAAACAAGGTATCACTTGTATAATGTACCATACATCCATCATCATTCAACATTTCTCATTCATTCGACACACTCATTAAGAAAAACATATTCGATACACTCAATCCAGGGTGGTTGAGGCTCGCATACACCTACATCCATCTCAGGTGTTAATTTTTATATTAGCTGTGCCGGTACATGTCTCTTGCCACAGAAGCCCCGTTGCAGAATGACAGGCAGCATGGGATCAATCCCAATTCAAACCCCGACAAGGAAAAATTTACTGCTCTAAAGTCAATAGAAGGAGAGACAACCCCAACATCAGGTGAAATCAATCTTCTGGTATACCGGAAGGTGACCACCCTTTAGATACCATGAAAAATTGCATTATTTAAAATGCAATCCCAATCAACTAATGACCCATTCCAATGCATTCCTTAACCTTTTAAAGCCCGCGCAACCACACTACTAAGGAATTTCTAAAGTCAATTCGAACCCAATAATTGCACCGACAAGTTGAGTGGTGGGCATCAACCGTAAGTTGCGTATCATGAAACAATATGCATCCTGTTGAGATGACAACAGCACCAAGAACTTCCCTGAAATAAAAGGTTTAGTAAAACAGTACTAGTCTCCTGTCGGGTAGAAGTCTTTCCCGATCATTCACCAACTTTCATCAGTTTCATTCTGAAACCATAAAAAACGATCTACAGAATGACAGGAAACTTCCAAGTGTCAAAATTCCCCAACCTATACTGGCGCCCTACTAGGGGAAGGGTAAGAGATACTGAATGGGTTCAGGAATGTATAAGTTGCTCTGTGACATATGTTGAGATGGCAACAGCACCGGAGAGAGAATCCAGACATATATGGCATAGGATATATCAGTCCTTAAACCAACGTTCTCTCCCCGCGAATTTGGGTTTAAGCCACAGACACTACGTGGATCTCGAAGGAACCTTAAACAACAGACCAGCCAGGACAAGATCTGGCAACTGGCCACCCGTAGTGTCAGATTATATGGTGCTCTGGTTCGACCACATGTCAAAATCATTCCAAGGAAAGGCCGAGGATACATTTGATCATCACCAGTTTATAGTCCCGACAGACTAGAGGTATTGGTAGCACCTCTTTTCCCCGGGATATTGTAATAACACGAAGATGGTGATTTCACCAAGGTAACATGGCCCCGGGGGGAAATAAGCCGGGAGAGTAAAAGGCGCCTGGTACCATGTTTTACCAGCTTCACTGCTAGTATAGCAAGGTAATAAGAGCCGAACTTCTTCACGGCAGCTACTAGCCAGTTTGGTAGGTCATTTCGTCAATACAGTAGCCCACACGTTATATTACTTAGCAGAGGCATTCACCCTTAAAAATCTACCCATCAGCGAACTCAAACTCGGTCATAACTCTCTTTTAAAGAGTTGGGATCCTGTACATACTTATAAGGAGTAGGTACATGTAGGTACATGGTCCGCAAAGTTACGTACAGGAATTGACAATTTTGGATGATCGTTTCATCCATACAGTAGCCGAAATTTGATGATAAACAATCGAGTTATCTGCTCACATTCTAGTCATTAAAATCTATCCATTAGCGAACTCTAACCTTCTTTCTTCTCAAGTGGAAAGTTGGGATCACACTATCAAAACAAATTTCTTTAGAACGACTTCCTAACGAAATTTAAAAATTATGATTTGAAATCGCAATGATTATCAAAAGCATTATCCATCTATAAATTTGGAAAAGAAATGTATTTAAAGAGAATAAATCCTTGTTACAATCCAAAGTGATTTACTAAACATACACCCCCTCGATTCATGTTGTTGCCTCGTTACGAGGTACTACTTACATACTAAATTTTCAGACAACATCATCAATACTTAGTGCGAGTGTGTTGTTTCTTAAGTCGTACATGTACTAAGGAAAAAAATTGCACAGAAAAAAAAAACCGAACAGATCAAATCCAAAATGCAAAAAAGGCAGAAAACATGAACAACGCATTTGGAAAATTTAAATAAATCCTTCAGAGCTGCATACAATCAGAATACATGTGGCAGCCACGTAATGGTTAAACAAACTAGTAGTATGTTCAAATAATCATGTCGGTGGCGAGTGTACGATTGTAGGGAGGGATGTAGTAGTTTTGTATACAATACGTGTAGGTGCATTCAGAAGTTGTAGTTATAGCAGCAGTCGTCGTCATAGTTACTCATGTTGTTGGTAGTTTGCTTGTTTGTGTACCACAAATGTGCTTTATCAGATGCATGCAACCACGTTTTGTCCAAGGAATAGCAGCATCGTCGTCAATAGTAGTCGTAACAATAAGGATTGTCGGCGTTGTATCTTTTTTTTCTCGTTCTCGTTTTATTTAACTTTGTTTTCTAAAGTGGAGGTGCTTTTTATGGTGGAGATGTGTTAACAATAGATTTGGAATTGTTATAAACAGTATGGAAGACACTACTAGCAAACTATGAATTAAGTCTATAAAAGCGAAAGCAGATTCCAATTGTGGTTCAACAAAAACAAAACAAACAACTATGTTCATACAATGTACATACTATTGTTTTGCCAATTTTCGCATAAAAAAGAGCAGAGGATTTATTTTTGGGATTAAATCATTTGTTGTTTTGAAGTTCAACTAACTCTGTAACTTCTAACACAATTGCCATTCAGTTATTTAGACATTTTACTACTTACGTTTAGAAGGTTGATTATCATTCTTTTAGTATTTTACCACAATTCGTTTTAGAAGGCACATATGACTGTGTTGGGTTTTGACGGTAGTACTGACCAGAGTCAGTGTTGGATTATTCAAGTATGCATACATCTCGACAACTATGTATGCAGGCTTGTATGCCTTGGCTGGCTGACTGGCAATGATTGGTACTTTGGGTTGCTGTGTTGGGAAAACAAATAAACGACGAACGTTATGCATATAAATTCAATGTAACATTAACAGCACGTTTCATATGCAAACAATATGCACATGCATGCAAGCATGCAGCCATGCATGCATACATGTGTGAATAACGTAAGAGTAGAGAATTGCCACCAACACCACCGCCATCACCAGCATCAGCACCATAGCTACTATCATCAACAACATCATCTTCATCAGCGCCACTAGTCTCTATAATCTTGCGAAATAAAACAACAATAAAGGCGCTGCAGCAACAAAAATAAGAAGAAAACGAGGCACTAAACTACAACAACATCAGTATTATCCTCCACATCATCAACAGCAACAACAACAATAGCACCAGAAACAGCAGCATCGTTATTTCGTCTGTTCTTTTTTCTTCATCATCATCATCTACTTCTCAGGGTATAAGTGCCAGTTGTCGTGCCACTTAAGCATGCATGCTGCACCAGCAACAACAACACCAATAGCAAGTTTGTGTGCAAACACATCTGGTCCATAACAACCATACGACCATATTTCACGTACATTTCCAAACCAATCCAGCAACCAAACAACATCATGCTAATACAGCCTACGCCAACTTGATTCATTGTTGTTGTTGGTGTAGTTGTTGCTCATACAAACAAACAACTCGTGTAAATATTCTGATGATGTCGTTTGCGATTTTAGCTGAAACTGAAAAAAATCTTAACGCATGCATTTCCATTTGCATGGTACAAAAGTTTAAAGTTTACACTTTTTTCCGAAAATGAAAAACATTCGCTTTTTTGCGTAACAAACAGGGTTGTCCCGACATAACAACAGGTTGTGAAGGATAACTAAGGGGATATTAGTTTTGGTTACTCTTAAAGTTATTAACCGAGGTCGGAATCAATTGTAACCTTGGTGGATTTTGACTAGCGACTTTGATCGGCCCTCAGGTCGGATGTCCTAAATAATCAAGGATGTTGGTTATTGGAGCTATAAATGTCATAATGAATGAATTGTATATTACATCAAAATATAGATCTGAATTCTTACATGGATCCGAACAGTAAATTACTGGTAGAGTTCTAGCCCACCGCTAACTAACTAACTAACTAACTAACTAACTAACTAACTAACTAACTAACTACTACTAACTAACTAACTAACTAACTAACTAACTAACTAACTAACTAACTAACTAACTAACTAACTAACTAACTAACTAACTAACTAACTAACTAACTAACTAACTAACTAACTAACTAACTAACTAACTAACTAACTAACTAACTAACTAACTAACTACTAACTAACTAACTAACTAACTAACTAACTAACTAACTAACTAACTAACTAACTAACTAACTAACTAACTAACTAACTAACTAACTAACTAACTACTAACTAACTAACTAACTACTAACTAACTAACTAACTAACTAACTAACTAACTAACTAACTAACTAACTAACTAACTAACTAACTAACTAACTAACTAACTAACTAACTAACTAACTAACTAACTAAACTAACTAACTAACTAACTAACTAACTAACTAACTAACTACTAACTACTAACTAACTAACTAACTAACTAACTAACTAACTAACTAACTAACTAACTAACTACTAACTAACTAACTAACTAACTAACTAACTAACTAACTAACTAACTAACTAACTACTAACTAACTAACTAACTAACTAACTAACTAACTAACTAACTAACTAACTAACTACTAACTAACTAACTAACTAACATAACTACTAACTAACTAACTAACTAACTACTACTAACTAACTAACTAACTAACTAACTAACTAACTAACTAACTAACTAACTAACTAACGAACTAACTAACTAACTAACTAACTAACTAACTAACTAACTAACTAAACTACAACTAACTAACTAACTAACTAACTAACTAACTAACTAACTAACTAACTAACTAACTAACTAACTAACTAACTAACTAACTAACTAACTAACTAACTACTAACTAACTAACTAACTACTAACTAACTAACTAACTAACTACCTAACTAACTAACTAACTAACTAACTAACTAACTAACTAACTAATCGCTGTTTTACCGTGGTCCTAAGTATGTGCTTAGAAGGTAACGAGATATCTACCTATCAGAAATACATAGATAATGGTTTGTAAATAACTCTATATTACTTATAATAATGCAAAATTTTAGAAATTGATAGTCCAATAATAAATTCTCTTGAACAGAACGTCAGATTTCTCTATATTTAAACCATCACAAAAGCAGGAACAGAAAAAGCAACGCTCTGAAAGCATAAAATCCTGCCGACTCTAAAGCTCAAAAAATTCAGAATTTTGAAAATAATACCATTTAAATTCATGCTCCAAAATTTTTCATATACATGGCAACTTTCTCACATTTTGCATACACTGTATCGTATATTTAATATTCTCTTGATGTTGTCTGCAACTGGCAATCGTTGGTGTTACCACAATTATAATGGCTTATGCCATTGACGCCAACACCGCCAACAAAACTAAACACACACAACATGATGCACAATCATAAATACATACAAACATATATACGAAAACAGTCTGACAGTCGTGTCTTTAACATGTTTTGCGACTAAAGCCACAAAGAAATAAAACTTAAAAGATACATACATACATATATCTACAACCATACAAACCAACATTCGTTTAAAGGATTTGCATAAAAATATCTAAAAATGAAAAAAATATATATATGTATGTACATACGCACAATTTCCACAGTTGGTGGCATTCACGTCATTTCAATATTGTGAGTCTGTATGTGTGTATGCAAGTTTCCATATCTTGTACATACTTGTATCATAAAACTGGGCTCACGACAGCAGCAACAGCAAAAAAAAAGCTGGCAACAAAACAAAAAAAAAAAAGACAAATACGTGCATAACCACCAGAAGCTTAACATTCTCTACATTATTGCTTCTTTTGAAGCAACAACAAAAAAGAAGTATCATCTTCTTCATATGGATTAACGTAAATATCAACCACTACCACATAGTTGTTGCTTAGTCGTCATCATCAACATCATCATCGTCACCCGTGGCAAAAACAGCACCATTGATGACGACGTAACGACGACGACGGCAACGTCTTCAATGTTTGTGTGATGATGCACTTAAGTTACCTCACAATTCGCGTAAATTTTCACTTGTTTTTACCTCGTTTGTAGATTTATTTTAGTTTTGCAAATAATCCATTGCACAGTGGTCTAGGTTTCGTTAGAATTTTAATTTGTTTAGAATGTAAAGAAAACCAGATTCTTGGAAGCGCAAGTCCCAATGGAATAATTCTGATTTAAAGTTTGAAAACTAAAATACAAGGTGTATCCAGGCATTTCACAATTACGACAAAGTCCGAAAATGTGCCCTGTAGACGACTGGTTCCCGTGGTACCAGATTATGTGGTTCTCTGGTTCAACCGAGAATACATTTGATCATCACCAGTTTTTAGTCACGGCAGACTAGAAGTACTGGTCGCTCCTCTTTTCTCCAGGATTGCAATAAAAATAAGATGAGATGATTCATTAAGGTAACATGACCCCGGAGTAGTACCGGGAAGGAGCAAAGTTGTATTTTAGATTCATAAAAGTCAATAAAGCGAGGAATCCACTGCGAACCATGCCCGAATGAAATTTTCTATTGTTCTGACAACCATGACTGATATGTACATTCTCAAAGGAAGACCCCCAAAATGAAGAATGTTCAAATCATGTGATCTTAACAGCCTCCGATAAATTGTCAAAATATACAAAATTAAAAATGGCTGAGTTCGAGCAATTTTTTAAAGTGATGATGTCGTTTGATGATGACAATCGTTTCCAAATGAGGGTCCGCAGAATTAAAAATGTTGCTCTTTTTGTCCATTCATGTTCAACTTCTAATGTTCTACAATGATTTCAAGTTGTACATATATATTATTATAATCACGTCGTAGCTGTCCAGAAGTCTCGTAGTATTTCTATAGAATTATTGTAATAATGACTGAGATGTCATTGAACTTCATAATCATATATGTGAAGTCTTTCCCAAGGATAATCCGGAAAGTTGATTATATGTATTCACCTAAACTATTAAGTTGAGAGGAGTAGCACAATTTCTTGACTTGTAGTCATCTTGATAAGATGGACTTATGTAGGCCATAATGGATAGGAACACCCATACTAAAAGGGCTCATGGTAATCACTAATAAAGAATTACCCCCCAATATCTGATATCGTCTGTTCCCTATAAGAAGGCAATAAAATGATTTCTGGATGCAGCTGTCTCCATCTCATGAGGTCAAATCCACCAGCGTATGTTCCCACATTGGGCGCCTTGGTGTTCTGTCAGTCCTAAGGCTGGCAGTCTCTCTAAAATTTCCGAGTTTTCGAATGTCAGAGAAGACATTGGCGGCCTTACAACCTCCTGAGACCCTATTCGCACGGTGATGTCTTCCGGTTGCGGTGAATCAAAGCCAATGAAATCCAGGTTAGTTCGCCCTCTGCGCTGAGTCAGGCTAATCTGCGAATTAATAGCAGGAAGATATAAGGGGAAGTAAATCCGCCAGCTGCACAAAAAAGTCATCCTATAAAAAGGGTTGCCCCACTATACGCCGCGAGGTACCTCTGAACTTCAAACCAATTACCAAAACAGCTGCATTGACCCGTATGGACATGTCGATGGAAAACTTTGTTGCGAGGGCCTCCAGTGCGAACTCTCGCTTGATTGCCGGCCCAGTGCCTATTGTGGGCAAAGGTGTTGCGAACAAAATTTCGGGCAACCTTGCAACACCAGCCCCTTACTGTAAAAGAGCTGCAAACCAGATTTTGGGTTCCCAAGCTGTGTCTCAATTCCAGCAAGGCAAGCAAAAATCCTCAATCATATTACTCCTTCCAGAAGAGCCTTTTTGAGACGGCGCTCCGCCAAAAAAGTTATCAACGGATTAGCAAAAAACCTTTATTTTCGGAAGACTGGGTCAAATCCTTCAAAATCAAAACTTCAATTAAGGTAACACTGTGCATCGGCTTCAATGTTGTTGCTTTCCTTGCTTTTTTCTTCTTTTTTAAACATAGGGATTTATATGTTTTTTACGGCTTCGGAAATCTTGTTTTTATTTTTTTCTCCCTTGCAACCAACAACTTGCATCATTTGCTTAGCATTTGAAATTTTGTATGCTTTTTTTTTCCACTCATGGTAAAAATGTAGCTGGTTGTTAATACTTCTTCGACTTTCAATAATAAATTTAGTTATTGGCTTGATGGGGGTTTCTGTTTTAGCTCATCTTCAACTAACTCTTCCTCAACTTAATCTGCGTTAGTTTTAGTATGACCCCACTAACTCTGCATGGTGTTGGTGGCGATGGTGGCGGCGGCGTCTGTTTTATTTGCTAGCCACTCACTCACTCTCCACTGAGTGGTGTCTGTTTGTGTCAGTATCCTTTTTCTTGATTGTCCAATGCTAAACGTATTTACTATACATATTTTGTACACCTGGGGTATTTT
>NW_023996073.1:0-35000 GCF_015586225.1 Lucilia sericata | reverse complement strand
AATACTTTTAGGTCATTGCTATACATATATCAATACCCAGCATACAAGAGATGACACTCCTCATTTTAAGCTGTCAAAACAAAGACCAATTGATAAAATGTTTGTATTCTTCTTTGTCAAATAACTTCATCTGTTAACTTCTTCTCTATTAAAACTAATCACATCATAATTTTTCAAATACCAAATATTAATGACCCGCTTAAGAAGAAATAAAAACCCGCAGCAACCAACTGACTGGTACTTTGTCTCTTTGGTTATTCGTTGAATGGTTAGATGGATTTTTTGTTTAGTTGGTTTGTTAAAATCTCATAAAACTTACACCTCTAGTTAATTTGAAACATCAAAATATCATATATTATTAAATCTATCTTTATTGTGTTTTCATTTAATAATAAGCCAATTATTGTTATGCAAACCACACTGTTTATGCTGATCATTTCTAAAACTACTGTATTTTTCAATTTATAAACGAATCTTCACAAAAAAAATGAACAACAAAAAAAAACAAATAAATTTGTTTTCATAATAAAACCTCAAAGAAACACGAAAAAGTATCAAAATATACAGTTAATAGCCATCAATAAGTAGATTTGTTGGAAATACAATACAAATATTTTTTTTTAATAAATTTGATAAAATACCCACAAAAAAAAATATATATACAAACAAAATTTTGCAAAATATAATGGAATTAAGAAAAAAACGCCCACGTTTGAAATTTTTATATGTTTAGAAACAGGATTTATTTGAATTTCCAATCGAAATATCAAATGTCTTTTGAAAAATATTGAAATAATTAAGTGAACGAGCGAGCGAGTGAGCCAGCAATCGAATGATTGAATGAATTGTATAAAAATGTTTTGTGAATCATTTGAATATTTTGAATGAAACTTGAAATTGTGTTTATGAGTCTTGTTTTTATAGGAAACTTAATACATCATTAAGTTCCAGCATTAATTGGGAACATGGATATTAATTTCCAGTTTTCAATATTTATACTGATTAAGACAAGAATATATTTTTGCTATTTTATTATGGGAAGCATGATCATTTAAAATTCTGTAAAGAAATCGAAAGAAAAGAAGTTAATAGACTAATGAATTAATTAGTGATCAATTCTAGAAGACTTGTTAGAGAGAATTTTTGTAGAACCCTACCAAAAATTTAAGAACTTGAAGCAATCTATAGCTTTGACTGTAGGTCAGCTTTAGCTGCAGATACTATATATATGTCTATAATCCGGACTATAGATCAGTCTATTTTGACAAAAGATCAGTTTGTAGTCTGTACTATAGATCAGTCTTGACTGCAGATCAGTCTAGTCTATATAGACTATAGATCAGCTTATAGTTTGCTTTAGAATGCTCTATAGTCTTGACAGTCTATAGTATTGTATTTGCATCTTTAAATAGTTTTGACTATAGATCTGTCCAAAGTCTTGTCTTTAGACCATTAAATAGTTTTGATTATAGATCTGTCTACAGTCCCGACAATAGATCAGTCTATACTCTGGACTATGAATCAGTTTTTAGACTAGATATAGTTATAGAATTGGTTTATAGATCAGTCTTGACAATAGATCAGTCTGTAGTCTCAACAGTCTATAGTCTTGACTATAGATTAGTCTATACTCTGTACTATAGATCAGTTTATAGTCTTGACTATAGATAACTCTATAGTCTTGGCTATAGGTCGGTCAATATTCTTGACTATAGATCAGTCTATAGTCTTGATTATATTTCAGTCTATAGTCTTCAATATACATCAGTCTATAGTATTGACTATACACCAGTCTATAGTCTTGACTATAGGTCAGTCAATATTCTTGACTATAGATCAGTCTATAACCTTAACTATAGATCAGCCTATACAGTCTTGACTATATTTCAGTCTATACACAGAAAAAAAATTACGACAAATCAATTGTCATATTAATAACCAAATTTGTAAATACAATTATTTTTTTAATTGAAAAGGCACCAACAACGGTTTTTGTGCATACAAAAAATATTTTTGTTATTTAAAATTGGTAACTTTTGACAATATTTTTCAACAACTAGTTTGTAAAATAGAACTACTATATTGTTGACAACCAACAATTTTATTTAAACAATGGATTTATTATATTGAACAATTATACTGTTGGTGGTTAATTTTACTTTCTATAATAAATTTGTCATATTTTTTTAAATAAAAAATGCAATTTTAATATCATTTCTATTATTTTTATTATAAATTTTAAATAAATGGTTTTACAAATTACTTTGTTTTAGATAACACAGGCTAACAAATTTTAACCCAAAGGCCAAAATATTTTTTTCTAAAGGATTGAGCTGCGCTGAATCCAAAGCTGACTTCGAGTTATCGTGTTTTTAAGATCAAAAGATCCCGTTTTGGCCATATTTGAGCCGTTATAACAGCGCGAAGACATCTTTATTTATAAAATTTGTTATGTTGTCTTAGTGTTCGATCTGTCGACTTTAAAATAAAGCTTTAACCTCAGATATATCTTTTTTTCATCGAAATATATATAATACTTTTTGAATTTTCCGCTGAAATGTTTGCTGTAAAATAAAGACAATTTATTTTTTGAATTTATAGCTGTTTTTTACTTTGGATTATGATATCTCAAAGTAGGAAGAAAATATTACAAAGTTAAACCTTTATTTAAAAGACGAAAGATTGGACTTTCAGACGACACAAGAATATAAATAAAGATGTGATTGCCATGTTATAGCGTCTCAAATCCTAATGTGATAGAGAAATTTGAGTTTAGAAAAGTGTACTTTGGTCTCTGGGGTTCGACTTTTTATAAATTTTGTTGGCCACTGTAATTTATAATAACTCTGCACTAAGCTATGAATCTTGAACAAACATCGTACCCAGTTAAAGAATTCGTTACTGCATTTACAACCATTTTTGTAGTCTATTAAGACAAGTTTTATTTAAAATATTATTGAATATCTAATTCAAAGTGTATAAAAGGAAAAACATATGATCTACCTATTCTTCCTGCTTCCAGATTTGTAACGTATTTGGCTAGGAGTTTTACATTATCAAATTGTTATCTTAAGATATACAAATTTAAAACCAGTGTCCCGGTTGGGAAGGCTTATGTTGGTAACGAATATATCGCAAATGCAGTGTTCTGAAATTAAATTTAGTGGGTTTTTCAAAATATGTCCAATGGATACCACCAACTTAACCAGGAAGTTTCACAATCTTAAAAAGTAAAAGATGATGGATTAGTTTAATTATATGTATATGAGTAGTCCAATATAAAGCTGCCTTTACACTGTCTGTGCTTTTGAGTCGTATGCTTAAATAACTTGTATAAGGTTTTATTAGCATAGGACATTCCAAAACCATCAACTTGAAATAACTTTTATGAATTCAATGGCTGTACAACTCAAATGAGAACTCAGATAATGTAATAGCTGCTTGTGTGAACTCAATAACTAGTCTTACCTCTTAGTTTAGCGCAATTCCATTCTTCAGCCATCCATATTTTATTTTTCTTATAAAAGAAATTTATAGAAACAATTGTTTCTTACTTTTGACTTTTAATTTCATTTATTTTTAATATTTTGATATAATATTTTTAATCAACTTATGAAAATTGTCAATATGATAATTTACAAACTTGTTAATAAAAAAATTGTTAACAATATCAGTTAACAGTTAAACAATTTTATATAATTACTTGTTAATATTAGTTATTTTTTTCTGTGTAGTCTTGACTATACATCAGTCTATAGTCTTGACTATACATCAGTCAATATTCTTGACTATAGACCAGTCTATAACCTTAACTATAGATTAGCCTATGGTTTTCACTATAGATCAGTCTATAGTCTTCACTATAGATCAGTCTATAGTCTTGACTATAGATAAGTCTATAGTTTTCACTATAGATCAGTCTATAGTCTTCACTATAGATCAGTCTATGGTCTTCACTATATAGATCAGTCTATGGTCTTCACTATAGATCAGTCTATAGTCTTGACTATAGATAAGTCTATAGTTTTGACGATAGATAAGTCTATAGTCTTGACTATAGAAAAGTCTATAGTCTTGACTATAGATAAGTCTATAGTCTTGACTATAGATAAGTCTATAGTCTTGAATATAGATAAGTCTATCGTCTTGACTATAGATAAGTCTATAGTCTGGACTATAGATAAGTCTATAGTCCTGATCATAGATAAGTCTATTGTATTGACTGTAGATAAGTCTATAGCCTTGACTGTAGATAAGTCTATAGTCTTGACCATAGATAAGTCTATAGTCTTGACTATAGATAAGTCTATTGTCTTGACTATAGATAAGGCTATAGTCTTGACTATAGATAAGTCTATAATCTTGACTATAGATAAGTCTATAGTCTTGACTATAGATAAGTCTATAGTCTTGACTATAGATAAGTCCATAGTCTTGACCATATATAAGTCTATTTTCTTGACTATAGATAAGTCTATAATGTTGACTATAGATAAGTCTATAGTCTTGACTATAGGTCAGTCAATATTCTTGACTATAGATCAATCTATAGTTTTGACTATATTTTAGTCTATAGTCTTGACTATACATCAGTTTATAGTCTTGACTATACATCAGTCAATATTATTGACTATAGACCAGTCTATAGTCTTCACTATAGATCAGTCTATGGTCTTCACTATAGATCAGTTTATAGTCATGACTATAGACAAGTCTATAGTCTTGACTATAGATAAGTATATAGTCTTGACTATAGATAAGTCTATAGTCTTGACTATAGACAAGTCTATAGACTTGACCATAGATAAGTCTATAGTCTTGACCATAGATAAGTCTATAGTCTTGACTATAGATAAGTCTATTGTCTTGACTATAGATAAGTCTATAGTCTTGACTATAGATAAGTCTATAGTCTTGACTATAGATAAGTCTATTGTCTTGACTATAGATCAGTCTATAACCTGGACTATTGATCAGTCTATAGTCTTCACAATAGATCAGTCTATAGTCTTGACTATAGATCAATATATAGTATTATCAGTCTATAGTCTTGACTATAGGTAAGTTTAGTCTTGACTATACATAAGTCTATTGTCTTGACTATAGATCAGTCTATAACCTTGACTATTGATCAGTCTATAGTCTCCACTATAGAACAGTCTATAGTCTTGACTATAGATCAATATATAGTATTATCAGTCTATAGTCTTGACTAGAGATCAGTCTATAGTCTAGCCTATAGAACAGTCGATAGTCATGACTATAGATCTTGAATATATATTAGTCTATAGTCGATAGTCTGCATGGATTAGTCTATGAATTAGTCTATAGTCTTGACGATAGATCAGTATATACATTGGATCATAGATTAGTGCATAGTCTGGACTGGAGATCAGTATATAGTCTTAGATATAGATCAGTCCATTGTCTTGGCTAAAAACAGCCCATAATCTGAACTATAGATCAGTCTATAGTCAATGTAGATCAGTCTGTGGTTTAGACTATAGAACAGTCTATAGTATAGACTATAGATCAGACTATAGTTTAAGGTATTTTCAGACTACAATACTGAGTATTAACACACTTCAAATTAAAAATATTATGAAAATAATTCGCATTTTCAAAAAATCAATCCGAAAAATACATTTTATGTTTACACTATAATATTTGTAATATTTTTTATCCAATTTTCAATTATTTATGCACTTTTCGTTCTTATTTTTAATGTATTTTACAATTTTTGTTTGTTTTTTATTGTATTTATAAAATACATCCCGAATACGTTTGAAAATAAAAAGTTTTTGAATTGTTTTAAAAAATTTATGAATACCGACCGTATGCCAAAAAAATCAGTAATATTTTTGAAAATCAAATTACAAATTATATTTAGACTAGTAAATTGTATTATGATACAAACATTTTTGACAAGTGTTAATACTCAGTATTGTAGTCTAAAAATACCTTTATACTATAGATTGGTCTTTTTTCAAAATTTGTAAAGGGTAAATGGAGTTCGGTTTCGGCCTTTGGAAACACCAACTAACTTGTTCTTTATTTAAAGAAGATTTGATTAAAATTTGCTTAAAAAAATATAAAATAATCAATGAAATTTTAAATTAGCATAAAATAAGCTTTAATCATACTATTTAAGAAACAACAAAACATTAATAAACTAAAGTATATTTGTAGTATAAAAGTAAATTGTATAGAATTTTTTCAAATTAAAAAAAAATATAACTTTTTTATAAGTGTGTATACTAATTAACAAATATAGACATTTACCTTAACATCATAGAGCTCCTCCTTGACACAAGATTTCATTTCTTATAACCAACCAGCTGGTTACAGAATCTAAAAGAAGAAGTTTTTTTTTCATTTATATAATATTATTCTAAAATTTAATTGTTCTTAAATATATGTAAATTTATTTAATTGTTTAATAAATACCATAAAAAAAAACTATAATTTTGTTCCATTCCCTTGAAAACTACACAATGTTTTGTCATTTTAACGATCATCAGGTGACAGATTTTATGATTGTCCATTTCATGTGAAACTGTGAGTGAGGCTGAAGTAGAATTAAGACTCAATCAATTTAATAGTGTTGTAAAATTTTAAATTATGCTTGTAACAGAAAAAAATGATAATGATGATAATTTTAACTTCCTTCTTACTAACAAGTGTGGATCATAATTTATCAGGCATTTATAGAATGTTTTCTTTTTTAGTTTCTTAAGTCTTCGTCTGTCTGTCTGTCTTTATGAGTCTAAATGTCTCTATGTCATTTTTATATTCAGATAAATTCCTTAAGCTTAAGAACTCGTAAATTAAATTCTCAAAACCATCAACTTGCAGTTGGTTGAGTTTATTTCTGTATTTTTTTTCTTATATTAGCAAGCACTCAAAACTAACCAGTCAGCCAGCAGGCAGGTCCCTTGATTACATTACCAGCACTCAAGGAGCACAAATGCAAGCTGTGGATGTTTTTTTTTAGCTTCATCGTTTTTTTATAGTTATTTAGTATTTTGTCTGGTTAAACCACCAAAGCAATTTATAGAAGGCGGTTTATCACATCACAATTTAACCTACCACCATGAATTAATGACAATTCTGTTACCAACTGCAAAGCTTCGAGAGAAGACAACAAATAAGTGTGTTAGTGGAGGTAGTGTAGAATTTTTAATACTCTATATAGAGATTAGATTTGATATTTTTTAGTTCTTATATGTTATATAGTCCAGACTTAAGACTTATCTATATTCAAGACTATAGACCGATCCATAGTGAAGACTATAGACTGATCTACAGTAAGGACTATAGAATGATCTATAGTAAAGACTATAGAATGATCTATAGTCAAGACTATAGACTGATCTATATTCAAAACTATAGAATGATCTATAGTTAAGACTATAGACTGATCTATAGTCAAGACTATAGAGTGATATATATTCAAGACAACAGAGTGATATATAGTCAAGATTATAGACTGCTCTATAGTCAAGACTATAGACTTATCTATAGTCAAGGCTATAGACTTATCTATAGTCAAGGCTATAGACTTATCGATAGTCAAGACAATAAACTGATCTATAGCCAAGATTTTGGACTGACCTATAGTCAACACTATAGACTGATTTATAGTCAAGACTATAGAATCATCTAAAGACAAGACTATATAGTGATTTATAGTCTAGAATATAGAGTAATGTATAGTAAAGACTATATACTGATCTATAGTCAACACTATAGACTGATCTATACCCAATACTGATCTATAGTCAAGACTATAGACTGATCTATAGTCAAGACTATAGACAGATCTATAGTCAAGACTATAGACTGATCTATATTCAAGACTATAGACAGATCTATAGTCAAGACTATAGACTGATCTATAGTCAAGACTATTGACTGATCTATAGTCAAGATTAGAGACTAATCTATAGTCAAGACTATAGACTAATCTATAGTCAAGACAATAGACGGATCTGTAGTGAAGACTATATGCTAATCTATAGTAAAGACTATAGAGTGATCTATAGCCAAGACTATAGACTGATCTATAGTCAAGATTATAGACTGATCTTTAGTCAAGACTATAGACTGATCTTTAGTCAAGACTATAGACTGATCTTTAGTCATGACTATAAACAAGTCTATAGTCAAGACTATAGATTGATCTATAGTCAAGACTATAAACTGACCTATATTCAAGGCTATAGACTGATCTATAGTCAAGACTATAGACTGATCTATAGTCAAGACTATAGACTGATCTATGGTCAAGACTATAGAATGATCTATAGTCAAGACTATAAACTGACCTATATTCAAGGCTATAGACTGATCTTTAGTCAAGACTATAGACTGATCTATAGTCAAGACTATAGACTGCTCTATAGCCAAGACTATAGACTGATCTATAGTCAAGACTATCGACTGATCTATAGTCAAGACTATAGACTGATCTTTAGTCAAGACTATAGACTTATCTATAGCCAAGACTATAAACAGGTCTATAGTCAAGACTATAGATTGATCTATAAAGTTAAGACCTATAAATCCATTATGTTTTCGAAGGATATCGCAGTAAAACATCCTTTTTGGCAGTTAGTACGACCAAATTGTAAAAATACCAGTTTATTGGAGTCTATCTTAAGGCAGAAATAACACACTTTTACGCAAAAATCCTTTTCCTAGACCTATAAAACAACAAATCCAATACACCACCCACTTTTCATAACTCTGCAACATAAAGTGGCCCGTATTAACAATAACACCAACGAGAAAAAAAGACAACTTGGCTTACAATCCTTCTTAATGCAATTATATTAAAATGCGCAGTGGTTTACTTTTGCCAACTCCTTAACTTGTCTCCGTCATGTGTTGATTGCCTTGGTCTCATTGGCCTCCCGCCTTTGGGTTGGCTAAGGTAAAGCAAAGGAGTTAAGAGCTGTTATGTTATGGAGGAATGGTCGGATATTTGGACTGTTATGTTGGGTTACAAGCAGTTGTTGTTCATGTACCATGTTGTTTCATTAATTTTCATCTTAAGAAAAGCACAGAAGAAAAAAACAAACAAATATCGAAAAACTTAAAACCAACCACACACATTTTACCACAGACACACAGAGCGACAGACATTAACTGTCGTCTTAAGATGAAAATCCTCTGGGACCAGATGTTTGTCGTTTTGGTCTTGTTGGATACATAAGTTTATTTGATTTTTTTCTTTTTTTCATTTTCTAGACTCGTTTTATTAAAATCTTTGTGTGAGTAGGTCTTTTCATTTTATTTGGTCGTAACTTTGAACTTGAACTTATTTAATGTTTAGCTTAAGTTTTGCATACTTTGGCTTTGGTAGTTGTCTTTTTTCGAACCGAAAATTTCCTTTATGCATCAGCCTTAGAGAATAGTTGTGTGGCAATAATATTGATGTTAGTCTTTGGTTGTTCAACTAGTTTTATAGCTTGAAATAAAATAAATGTTAAATTTTATTACAAAACTTTAATGGGTTTTTGTGTTACTGTGAAAGAAAACTTTTTCAGCTAAAAATGGAGAATAGTTAATAAAAAAGCAGACATAGAAAAGTTCTTTAAAAAGCCGATTTTAATTTAAGTTAAATTATAGTAATGCAGAATGTATGTACCGCCTATTACCAGGTAATCTTAAACGTAAGAGTTTCAAATAAAAATCAAATAAACTTTGATATTTGTGTCTTTTAAATATAAAATCTTTATCCTTAACCTTAAAAAGCAGAACTATAGACTAGACTAGACTAGACTAGACTAGACTATAGACTAGACTAAGACTAGACTATAGACTAGACTATGGACTAGACTATAGACTAGACTATAGACTAGACTATAGACTAGATATAGACTAGACTATAGACTAGACTATAGACTAGACTATAGACTAGACTATAGACTAGACTATAGACTAGTCTATAGACTAGACTATAGACTAGACTATAGACTAGACTATAGACTAGACTATAGACTAGACTATAGACTAGTCTATAGACTAGACTATAGACTAGACTATAGACTAGACTATAGACTACACAATAGACTAGACTATAGACTAGACTATAGAGTAGACTATAGACTAGACTATAGACTAGACTATAGACTAGACTATAGACTAGACTATAGACTAGACTATAGACTAGACTATAGACTAGACTATAGACTAGACTATAGACTAGACTATAGACTAGACTATAGACTAGACTATAGACTAGACTATAGACTAGACTATAGACTAGACTATAGACTAGACTATAGACTAGACTATAGACTAGACTATAGACTAGACTATAGACTAGACTATAGACTAGACTATAGACTAGACTATAGACTAGACTATAGACTAGACTATAGACTAGACTATAGACTAGACTATAGACTAGACTATAGACTAGACTATAGACTAGACTATAGACTAGACTATAGACTAGACTATAGACTAGACTATAGACTAGACTATAGACTAGACTATAGACTAGACTATAGACTAGACTATAGACTAGACTATAGACTAGACTATAGACTAGACTATAGACTAGACTATAGACTAGACTATAGACTAGACTATAGACTAGACTATAGACTAGACTATAGACTAGACTATAGACTAGACTATAGACTAGACTATAGACTAGACTATAGACTAGACTATAGACTAGACTATAGACTAGACTATAGACTAGACTATAGACTAGACTATAGACTAGACTATAGACTAGACTATAGACTAGACTATAGACTAGACTATAGACTAGACTATAGACTAGACTATAGACTAGACTATAGACTAGACTATAGACTAGACTATAGACTAGACTATAGACTAGACTATAGACTAGACTAGACTATAGACTAGACTATAGACTAGACTATAGACTAGACTATAGACTAGACTATAGACTAGACTATAGACTAGACTATAGACTAGACTATAGACTAGACTATAGACTAGACTATAGACTAGACTATAGACTAGACTATAGACTAGACTATAGGACTAGACTATAGACTAGACTATAGACTAGACTATAGACTAGACTATAGACTAGACTATAGACTAGACTATAGACTAGACTATAGACTAGACTATAGACTAGACTATAGACTAGACTATAGACTAGACTATAGACTAGACTATAGACTAGACTATAGACTAGACTATAGACTAGACTATAGACTAGACTATAGACTAGACTATAGACTAGACTAGACTAGACTAGACTATAGACTATAGACTAGACTATAGACTAGACTATAGACTAGACTATAGACTAGACTATAGACTAGACTATAGACTAGACTATAGACTAGACTATAGACTAGACTATAGCTAATGCTTGGTTTTAAATAAAAATCAATATAACTTAGAGTTTTGAACGTTTCAAATATATAACCTTTATCTTGTACTTTACGATAATCTTAGTTAGAGAATATACAGTGTTTTCTTAATATTTTCAATATTGTTTCAAATTTCATGTGTTTTGTTTTGCAGTATATAAAAATCTTTATAAAAATCTTCATTAAAATAAACACACTTCATCAAGTGTGTAATGCTTCCGGTTAATAACGAAAAAAACTGTAAATTACCAGAAAGAAGAATCGCCAGAAAATGTCTTAAAAAATTGAAACTCAAAACCAATTAATAAAAATCAAAGTTAATATAATGAAAAAAATTCCCCCAAAAATAACAGTAGCCTGGTTCGCTATAAAGCATCAAGGGATCGTGTTCTTAATTATGTTCTTACAAACTTCATTATCAGCAAAATCAAAATTTTTAGCAGAAGCCAAATCAATAACCAAAAAGGCCACATAAAAAAATTATTCTTTGTATAAAAAAATATATATTTTGACAAAGTCTTTTAAAGCCCCAAAAAACTATAACATACTAAAGAGTCTAATATTAAAAAATAAACTGTTGAACTTTTCAAAGTAAAATATCAAATTACGCCGACACGTACGATTTATTTCGAACACGAATCAGAAGACGAAAAAAAGAAGAAAGAAAGAAAAAGTGAAAAAAGTATCAGATGTATAATGTTCCAAAACAAACAAAAAAAACACTAACAAATTTAAACATCTTGCAAAAAAAAAAATAAGCCAACTACCATACGATACAATGAAGTAGAAAAATCCTTGAACTTAAAACGAAATTCCTGGTGTTTAAAGAAGCTTTAGGAGAGTTTGTGCCACAAATAACCAGAGCAACAAAAGAAACGAAAAAAGGGTTTTATTTTAAAGAATGCCTAGAATCTAAAAACATAAAAATATCTAAATGTTTTTGTATATGTTTTAACAAAATTGTGCGGGTTGTGCCTGTAAGACACTTGTGTTTAGATTAGAATTCGCAAGGGGAAAGAATACAGACAGACAGAGCAAATTAAAGAAATTTTGTTTTAGTTTGGGTTTCAAAAAGTTGCCAGACTGTTGGGAATTTAATTACAAAAGCAGACTAAAAATTTTAAACTTTCTTCCTATAGAACATTGAACTATTTTCTATAGAAAAAGCAAGTTTAATATATTGAATTTAAAATATTGAATTTTAAACAGACAGACAGAGCAAATTAAAGAAATTTTGTTTTAGTTTGGGTTTCAAAAAGTTGCCAGACTGTTGGGAATTTTATTACAAAAGCAGACTAAAAGCTTTGAACTTTTTTTATATAGACCTTTGAACTATTTTCTATAGAAAAAGCAAGTTTAAAATATTGAATTTTAAACTGTAGTTTTTTTCTATAGAAAACCTGTTCAAAATATTGAACTTTTTTCTATAGAAAACTTATTCAAAATATTGAACTTTTTTCTATAGAAAACTTATTCAAAATATTGAACTTTTTTCTATAGAAAACTTATTCAAAATATTGAACTTTTTTCTATAGAAAACTTATTCAAAATATTGAACTTTTTTCTATAGAAAACCGGTTCAAAATATTGAACTTTTTCTACAGAAAACCTGTTCAAAATATTGAACTTTTTCTATAGAAAACCTGTTCAAAATATTAAACTTTTTCTATAGAAAACCTGTTTGAAATATTGAAGTTTTTTCTGTAGAAAACCTGTTCAAAATATTGAACTTTTTCTATAGAAAAACTGTTCAAAATATTGAACTTTTTTCTATAGAAAAATTTTTCAAAATATTGAACTTTTTTCTATTGAAAAATTGTTCAAAATATTGAACTTTTTTCTATTGAAAAATTGTTCAAAATATTGAACTTTTTTCTATAGAAAAAATTGTTCAAAATATTGAACTTTTTTCTATAGAAAAATTGTTCAAAATATTGAACTTTTTTCTATAGAAAAATTGTTCAAAATATTGAACTTTTTTCTATAGAAAAATTGTTCAAAATATTGAACTTTTTTCTATAGAAAAATTGTTCAAAATATTGAACTTTTTTCTATAGAAAAATGGTTCAAAATATTGAACTTTTTTCTATAGAAAAAATGTTCAAAATATTGAACTTTTTTCTATAGAAAAACTGTTCAAAATATTGAACTTTTTTCTATAGAAAAACTGTTCAAAATATTGAACTTTTTTCTATAGAAAAACTGTTCAAAATATTGAACTTTTTTCTATAGAAAAACTGTTCAAAATATTGAACTTTTTTCTATAGAAAAACTGTTCAAAATATTGAACTTTTTTCTATAGAAAAACTGTTCAAAATATTGAACTTTTTCTATAGAAAAACTGTTCAAAATATTGCAGTTTTTTCTAAAGAAACCCCCTGTTCTGAATATTGTAGTTTTTTCTATAGAAAATCTGTTCAGAATATTAAACTTTATTCTATAGAAAACCTCTTCATAATATAAGACTTTTTTCTATAGAAAACCTGTTCAAAATATTAGACGCTTTTCTATAGAAAACCAGTTTGTAATATTTTAATTTTTTCTAAAGAAAACCTGTTCAAAATATTGAACTTTTTCTATAGAAATAGTTTACAGGAAAAAAGTTTTATTTAAATTCACTCCTGAATCTGTTTGTCTCCCCCAAAACTCTGGCAATATTAATTTCCTTTAAATATGTGGCGTTTTTCTACTGAATTCTGGTATCTGTTTATTTTGTGGCTAGTAAAAAGCGAAAGTCATCTTCATTTCTTATTCATTCCTCCACATCTTTTAGTCTTAAGTATTTGTGGTCTAGAAAGAAACTAAACCAAGTAAAAAGAAACAACTTCTACTCTTTTTTTTTCAAAATATAGCGGCAAACTTTAAAAATATCTCAAAAGGCACATCTGCTAGTTGGGTTTTGGTAACTTCTTTTTTTATTCTTACGTTTTTTTATTGCCTCTCATCATGATCTAAAGTTATTCTTTAGGTTTAGGTTGTGGTAAAATTCAAACTAGAAGATGGTAGACAAAAACTTAAAAAAAAAACTGTTGTATGTGTTTCTTTCTTTTAGACAACGAAACAAGTCTAAAGTGGTTTTATGTTATTTTTTCAATCTACTTAAGTAGGCATGATCTTGCAAAATCCTTTGATATTTATTCCTAGAATTATTAATTTTCGATATATTTTCTTTTGATTTTTTCCCCTTCAGCTTGTTAAGTGAATTCTTAATTATCATTTGAGTAGTTATAATATTCTGTAGTTTTTTTTTTAATTTTTTCTGTTATTGATTTTTCAATGAGTTGCATTATGTTAATTTAGTTGTATGTATTTATTTGTGTTTTTCTTAACAATTTAAAAGTATGATTTTATTGATTTAGGTCTATGGTTATAGTTCGTCTTCGTCTAAATACAATTTAAACGTTTCTGTTAACTAGAGTTTTCTTTTATATTGATTCTCCGGTTTATTTCATTCGTTTTTTGTTTGATGTGTGGTCTTATGTAATGTATTATTGATTGCTGGTTTAGCCTGATCTATCAAACCCGTTGATATCTATTAACATAATGTGTTTAGCTGATGAGTCATGTTTTCATTAAGATTTATTCACTAGACTAGACATTAGATTTTAATGATTCATTTTGTATTAAGTCAGACTTTTTATAGCATTAAATACACTTAAGACGTACTGATGCTGTATTAGAATGGGTGATTGTAGTTTTAATAGTAAAAGGGTTAAATATTGTATTTAAATACAGTCTTAGAAATAAACTGTACTTTGTTAATTTATTAAATAACTTACTATAGAAAACAAGTTTATTACAGAGAACGTTTTACTATAGAAAACAAATTCATTACAATGAACTTTTTTACAATAAACTTTTTTCTACGGAAAACAAGTTCATTACAGTGAACTTTTTTCTATAGTAAATAAGTTCATTACAGTGAACTGTTTTGTATAGGAAACCAGTTCATTACAGTGAACTTTTTTCTATTGAAAACAAGTTCATTACAATGAACTTTTATCTATAGAAAAGAAGTTCATTACATTGAACTCTATCTATAAAAAACAAGTCCTCTATAATGAATTTTTTCTATAGAAAACAAGTCCTTTACAATGAACTCTTTTCTATAGAAAACAAGTCTCTCACAATGAACTTTTTTCTATAGAAAATAAGTCCTTTACAATGAAATTTTTCCTATAGAAAACAAGTCCTCTACAATTAACTATTAAGTATAGAAAACAAGTTCTTTACAAAGAACTTTTTTCTATAGAAAACAAATTCTTTACAAAGAACTTTTTTCTATAAAAACGAGTTCTTTACAAGAACTTTTTTCTATAGAAAACAAATTCTTTACAAAGAACTTTTTTCTATAGAAAACGAGTTCTTTACAAAGAACTTTTTTCTATTGAAAACAAGTTCTTTACAAAGAATTTTTTCTATAGAAAACGAGTTCTTTACAAAGAACTTTTTTCTATAGAAAACAAGTTCTTTACAAGAATTTTTTCTATAGAAAACAATTCCTTTACAAAGAACATTTTTCTATCGAAAACAAGTCCTCTACAATGAACTTTTTTCTATAGAAAACGAGTCCTCTACAATGAACTTTTTTCTATAGAAAACGAGTTCTTTATAAAGAACTTTTTTCTATAGAAAACAAGTTCTTTACAAAAAATTTTTTCTATAGAAAACAATTCCTTTACAAAGAACATTTTTCTATCGAAAACAAGTCCTCTACAATGAACTTTTTTCTATAGAAAACGAGTTCTTTACAAAGAACTTTACAATGAACTCTTTTCTATAGAAAACAAGTTCATTACAGTGTACTTTTCTCTATAGAAAACAAGTTCAAGTACAGTGAACTCTTTCTACAGAAAAGAAATTCATTACAGTGAACTTTTTTCTATAGGAAACAAGTTCTTTACAAATAACTTTTTTCTATAGAAAACGAGTTCTTTACACAGAACTTTTTTCTATAGAAAACGAGTTCTTCACAAAGAACTTTTTTCTATAGAAAACAAGTTCTTTACAAAGAATTTTTTCTATAGAAAACAAGTTCTTTACAAAGAACTATTTTTATGGAAACAAGTTCTTTACAAAGAACTTTTTTATGGAAACATGTTCATTACAGTGAACTTTTTTCTATAGAAAACAAGTTCATTACAGTGTACTTTTCTCTATAGAAAACAAGTTCATTACAGTGAACATTTTTTTATAAAAAACAATTTCATTACAGTAAACTTTTTTCTATAGAAAACAAGTTCATTACAGTGAACTTCTTTCTATAGAAAACAAGTTCGTTACAGTGAACTTTTTTTCAAGTTCACTTGATACTTTTCTGTAGATAGTTTTCTACATTCTGTGGATCCCTTTATTATAGAAAATAAGTCCGTATATAAATTAAGTCCAGATTAAGTCCAACTGAGGTAACATTTTCCATAGGAAAGGCTGCTGCTTTCTATAACATTAAATCCATATTTTGGCACTTGTTCCGATAAGATTCAGGCTTTACAATAAATTTATCGGATGTAGCAAATATTAAACTATTGTTAGATACACATTTGAATATACTACCCAAAATTTTGAATACAGTTCAAAAATGTCCTTTCATTTCCATCTAAAAGATCTTAAACATAAGGCAAACGAATCCTTATTATGAATATTCAACTAGGTAATTTATTTAATAGTATTATATGGCTTTGTTTTAAATATATTTAAGAAAATTACTATAATATTCATACTAGACAAGTGGCACTCATATTTTCAAGTACAACAACACCAACAATAAAAACTAGACATAAACTAGACAATGTTTGTTATTACAAGTCTAAACACTAATTACTTTCAGTCTGCTTTAGCTTAATTACCAGATTCTTGGAAATACCCAAAACAAAAATATTTAAAATTACATTTTTGTTGTTGCAAACGATTGATAGTTTTACAGGATTTTCCTTAGCGCCGTTTTAAAGGTTTGATACCTGAGGTGTTGAAAAAACAAAAACAACTACAAAGATTTGATAGACAAGTCAACAAACACACACACACTCAAATACAACCAAAAACTAAAATTATTTAAATTCTAGGAATTTAATTTAATAAATTTTTATTTCACCCAACCAAACAAACATTTACAACGTACACATATAGCAATTATTAAAACTCAGATTTATATGGAAGTTATTGTGTGTATGTGTGTGTGTGTGTATTTTTAAAATTGATGAATTTTAGTAAAAATATATTTTTAATAAGCAGGTTGCCTACAATACAGGTGAACACCTCTATCTACCTCCTCCTTATTTAGTTGATTGGTTGTATGTATGTATGTTTATATGTGGCAAGTGCGTTTCTGTTTTGTTGCTGTTTTCTGCATCTTAACACTAATGACTTTACTGCTTTATGAGACTTGTTGTAGATTTTTATAGCTTTTTTTCTTTGTTATTTTCAAGTACTATGTGTATAGAGTTATAGTTGAAGAACTCTTAGACTTTAAGTTGAGGTTGTAAAACTGAAAATTGTACCTGTTGAATTGCGTACACACAAGTGTTTTATTTTGAAAAGTATTTTTGTGTTTTTGTTGCAAATAGCGCCATTTCCAGGGAAATTTTGTATTCGTTGATTGATTATTAATGACGGTTTTTCCAGGATTTCTGTTTAGTTAGTTAATTGTGCGAAATTTTTCGTTGCACTTGTTGCAATTTCTAGGGAATAGAGAGTTGGTTCAATATAAATTTTGGGCTGTGCTTTAGGTTGGAGGATTAGTAAGTAGTTGATTTAATATTATTCTAAATCCCGATTATTGGGTGGATTAACTCTTTTTGCTTGCGAAGCTTATGTGTTGAATATGAACGGTCTGCAAATTGGCGATCAATTTGATGTTCGTTTCGTATCCAATCGGAGAAAGATTGTAAACTCAGCAACAGCTCTAACTACAGTTTTCTCCGGGAGAGATTTTCAAGAACAGCGAAACTGTTACAACAATAATCATACAATTGTCTGAATAAATTTTAATAAAAACAAGTTAAAGGAAAGTGGCAACAGGGTCCAGCATGTACAACTTCATGTAATGTTGAGCATTTGTTACCCTGATGTAAGATCTAATAATTGCTGATGTTACGAAACCTAGGGGTCCGTAGACCACCAACGTTAGAGAAAAGTAGACTTAAACTATAACAAGAGAAACTTGTTGAAAAACTCTGGTCTTGTATTCTCTCAGGAAACGAAATTGTTAACGAATCATCCTTGATTGAAACTACATATTTCATATTTATCTGGTCATGATATCGTACGAATGGATTACTTGCTTAAGAACTAAAATGATCTGGTCTGGTATTCCACGAAAAAGAATGATGGCACTCTTAGCGCTTGTTCGATACTCTATCAGATTTTTATAGGCATTCTTACTGGACACTTTATGATTAGATGCCTATCGAAATACAACTCGTTTAAATGAAGAATAAGTATCGTTACAATATTTTCTATGACACAATGGTACCAATCGGGAATATCGCAAAAATGAGTCACTATATGAATGTAATCAAATTTGTTAGAAGTATTGGTTGATTTTCTTAAGGAATAACGATATCTCAAGATCGATCACAATGCGTCAAATGTCCTCCAAAGTGCAGTCAAAATGATGTCATTAAACCTAAACTTAACCTTCGAAATAAATGTCATATTGGAGGATCATATATCTGAAAACGGTTTTTTGTTATTGAAAATTTTTCATATGGGTCCAATAAATTTAACAAAATATTCGACTCTCTGAAGTTCAAAATTAATAGACTTAAAAGACAAGTCCTCGGGCAATACAAATTTCACTAGAATATGTCTTTAGTCTTAAATTTCTAGTGGAGTGAGTGGCTTTAGAGTGTTATGACTTTTGATACATCTTCTCTAGTTTCAAAGTCTGTGCGATCAGTTTCAAACTGATCACCACAGATTTCTATTTATGTTATATATTAGGGAGTAATATCTTATCACCTAAACTTCGAAATTAATATCTTATTAGAGGACTAAGAATATCCAAAAAGGTTTTTTCTTATTGAAAATTTTTATATCAGTTCACTAAAACAGAAATTTAGCAAAATTTTCGTCCCTCTAAAGTTTAAAATCAATTTCAAGAGTCCTTTTTAGGATTTTTTTTTGCAAGAAGTCCCAAGACTCCATGTTGCTTTCGAATAAGTTCAAAAGCTCAGAAATGTCAACATACTATAGACTTTTGAGAGTCTCATGAAGAGAACAATAATAAACTCGGAACGCAAACTATTATATGACATAAAATGACATCTTAATTTGGTAACATCATCCGCGGGAAGAAATGCGAATGGCTTCAACTAATATTTCAAGAAAAATTTAATGATAGAGGACCATTGTGTAATTTAAGATGGTGGACTGGCATTCGATCATTAGGATATCCATTTCGACTGACAGAAAACAGAGAGCTGTACATCCTTTAAAGTAAATACATTAAAGAGAGAGGTAGAAAGAGAGAGCAACATATCGAAATATTGGTTATAGAATGACGATAGTTTATGCATATATTTCTTAATACTTTAAATCGTTTTTACTATGTCCGATCGTCTGTCTATTAAAGGCATAAGCCCTAAAAGAGAGTCCCTTATGAATCCTTCATAACAAAACTTAAACAAAATATTCAAAAGATCTTTAATAATGAGGTCGCGGAGTATCAAATTTTCATCTTTTGTGTCATATGTTTAGCGGGCGGAGCCCAGAATGTAAGATCGTGGACAGACATTCGATCATTAAGGGAACCAATGCGACTGGCGGAAAACAGAGAGCATTACATTAAAGAGAGAGATAGTGAGAGCAACATATCGAAATATTGGTTATAGAATCACGATAGTTTATGCATATATTCCTTAATATCTTAAGACGTTTTTGCAATGTTCGATCATCTGTCTGTTAAAGGCACTATAGACTGTAAAAGAGAGACCATTATGAATCCTTCAAAACAAAACATAAACAAATTTCCATTTCCCACTCGTAAATTGATTATAGAATCACGATAGTTTATGTCAGGCGCGAATCCACGGGGGAGGAAAATTACCAGAAGATCAAGTGCCAAATTTTATTGAATTATCTGCAAAATTGCGACCTGTAGTTTGATTACAAGGTTTCCAAGCCCTATTCAGGGGTTCAGTTGTATGGGGGCTAGGTGAAATAATGGACCGATCTTAACCATTTTCAAAAGGCTTCGTCCCTGGAAACCAAATTTATCTTCAAAATTGCGACCTGTAAGGTTTACATGGACATACGGACAAACGGACGGATATAGCTAAATCGACTCGATTCTAAGCCGATTGGTATACTTTAAGGTGGGTATAGAACAAATATTATTGTGCGTTACAAACATCAGCACAAACGCAATATACCCTCCCTACTAAAGTGGTGTAGGGTATACAAAACTTCATTCCGAATATAACGCGGTATGTATTTCGAAACCTGTTATCTTAGTTGTCAAATTAAAAACAAATTTATGATCAATTTCCCACATGCCCCACAATTTTCCCAAAAACGTTTCTTTACATAACATTCAACTTCCCTGACAAACAGCTGAGAGTAATTCTTATAAATTTATGAAAAAAATCAGGTGCACAACAAGGAAACACTCTTACCTTGAAAAAGAATTGTTCTTTTATACTTTGTGGAGCTGTAAGAGAAAAGAAAAACTCACCTGTAAATCAAATTGACCTTTACAACCTTAATAAATCATGGTTTATAGTAGGACTATTAAAGGTGTTTCTTAAACACTAAATAAACAAATGTTAGGCAACATATTACTTCCTTTTCTTACAGAAAACATTTAAAAACAACCAAAAATTAAATACATAAATAACCACAAATTTTCTGGTTAAACAAAAAAAATCAACTCCCTCCTTCAAAGAATGAAAACTCAACATAATTATAGACTTTCAATAACATCATATATCATTTGATATTTCTACATTATTAACCAGTTAAAATAAAAATTTCGAAAAAATCATTTACTTAAGGAAGAAACTACGATTTTGTTTAAAGGTAAGACTGGTTGTTGGTTGATTGGTTGATGTGCTGTGGTTTGCTCACTTGCCCGGTTTGATTAAATTGCTTGAGCCGAAAACAGTCTGGTTTAATCAGGTGCAAATCTATAAGAATTTAATTTTGTATAATTTTGTTGTTGTTGTTGTTTATTTTCAGTTTAACCTCTTAAGCCGGTGTTGCAATCAGCTTGTGCTACTAGTTCTTGTTGTACAACACTCGTCTACAATACTCTTCAACTACCTGCTTTTAATAATCAACGAAACAGCTGTGTCTTATTTCCAAAAAAAAAAAACAACAACAGCAAATTTGTAAAGAATATTCTTTTTGGCTCATGTTGGCATTTGCCTTACAAATGACCAGATCATTTTGCTGCCAAATATGACCAGACCAGCCAAGCAACCTAACAGCCAGCCAGCCAACCATCCAACCTGTTAACTTGTGTTGCATTTAAGTCATATCCTTGCAGGTTTTAAATACTCATATTTAATACTTATTTCTTTTTATTTTCTTTATTAAGGTATTCAGGTCGTTTAAGGTGTCTGTAACTTGAACATCAAAATAAGTTTGAAAAAATGCCTTATTGTCTGTCTTTCTTACGTTGTTGCCTGTCTTTAAGTATACTCACGTACCAATTGAAAGTATTGCCAAAAACTTTAAATTACCTTTTTTTCTTTAATTCAAATGTTTGCTTGGAATTCCCTTGCATTTATGTTTATTCAAGGATTAACATACACACACACAACAGACCCAGAGCCAAAAGAGAGAAAAAAGAACATGCTAAGAAAGACACATTTATTGCAGACATTTGATCTTGTTTTTTTTTCTGCCATCTACTGTCTATTTGTCTTTTATACATTTTCAGTTTTATATGTATGTTGTTGCATTATTGTTTGGTGGCTTAGTTGGCAACACAAATATTGTATATGCAGCAACACAGCCTCAACAACAGCATCATCGTTTTCGCCTTCGTCATCTTCATCCTCATCAAGTATGCTTGAACGCTTTGCACATCTGTGTTTGGGAATTTCCATATGGTTTAATGAATCGTTTGCTCGGTACAGCGACGAATGCATGTCCTTATGTATTGTAATCCAAGCATAAGTATAAAGTTGTATCTTAAGTTAAATATGGTTTGGGCGTGATTTCCGCCAGTAGTTTTCTTGCAAAAATATTTTTATGCGAATGTGTTTGTCTTATAAGTAGATTCATAAATATTATTCTTTGTTAATTTTTTTTTGGGAATATCCTGATTTATGAGTTGCATCTACATTGATGCTTAAGATGTTTTCTTCTGACCCTGCGGAATTATCTTTATTAATGAAGAAGCAAATGTATGTAGGTACATATATGTATGTATGTCTGTAGTGTGAGTTAAGACTTAATATGAATATTGATTTTATTTCGCGAAGAT
This sequence comes from Lucilia sericata, assembly GCF_015586225.1. Lineage (NCBI taxonomy): Eukaryota > Metazoa > Arthropoda > Insecta > Diptera > Calliphoridae > Lucilia > Lucilia sericata. The sequence goes on along the minus strand of NW_023996073.1, from coordinate 12,197 downwards.
GTTGCAAACATTTTGAATTCCAGTTAAATTTATAATCTATATATGTAAATAAAAAAGTAACGTTATTGATGATCGGTTTCAGAACCTCACAGCTTAAGCTGAAAAACACTACAAATCGGCAGTTATTCATTAAAGAATATAGGTGCCTAATAAAGGAATTGAATTGTCTCTGCATAGAGCAGCTACTGAAGGAAACTATAAAAACTTAAATTTTCCTTTAAAGAAAACTGATAGTCGGGGTCTTCTGATTCATATATGAAGGATATATATTAATCGACTGACTAGTGGACTCTTGGATTATCATAAAATTTTAATCTTAAACAGAATTAAGTTTTAAAACAATTGCCTCCATGGCCCTCATTGTTTTCACCTAACCATAGTCCTTATAAAAGATAAACCAAAGTTCTAATTTCTTCAATCTAATCAAAAACTCCTTTAAGTAAACATAACCTTGCATGTTTTTGAAAACCTTTCGGTAATTTGAAAAGCATAACAAAACAAAACTTCAAACTGTCAACAGCATATCAATGTTAACAAAAAAATAATAAATTTATGTCTGTATATACATATATGATTGTATCCATAAAATATACTAGGATAATTTGCAACAAAAACTTTTTAACTTCATACAACAAATTCAAATAAAGTAAACAATAAACAGTAACAACAAAATGCTAAAAGCATAAACATGTGGACGATAGACAGACCCACCGATGGACAGACAGCATGTTCTTACGATATACTAACAATAAAAACGAAACCCCAACTGTATAAAAGTATATAAAACTTACCAATTGTAAAAATTTCATATTTTAACCCTTTAACAGGACAATAGAAAACATTGAACAGTATGACATCAAATCAAAACAGAATGATTATTAACGAACGAACGAAAGAACTAACTAACTAACTAACTAACTAACTAACTAACTAACTAACTAACTAACTAACTAACTAACTAACTAACTAACTAACTAACTAACTAACTAACTAACTAACTAACTAACTAACTAACTAACTAACTAACTAACTAACTAACTAACTAACTAACTAACTAACTAACTAACTAACTAACTAACTAACTAACTAACTAACTAACTAACTAACTAACTAACTAACTAACTAACTAACTAACTAACTAACTAACTAACTAACTAACTAACTAACTAACTAACTAACTAACTAACTAACTAACTAACTAACTAACTAACTAACTAACTAACTACTAACTAACTAACTAACTAACTAACTAACTAACTAACTAACTAACTAACTAACTAACTAACTAACTAACTAACTAACTACTAACTAACTAACTAACTAACTAACTAACTAACTAACTAACTAACTAACTAACTAACTAACTAACTAACTAACTAACTAACTAACTAACTAACTACTAACTAACTAACTAACTAACTAACTAACTAACTAACTAACTAACTAACTAACTAACTAACTAACTAACTAACTAACTAACTAACTAACTAACTAACTAACTAACTAACTACTAACTAACTAACTAACTAACTAACTAACTAACTAACTAACTAACTAACTAACTAACTAACTAACTAACTAACTAACTAACTAACTAACTAACTAACTAACTAACTAACTAACTAACTAACTAACTAACTAACTAACTAACTAACTAACTAACTAACTAACTAACTAACTAACTAACTAACTAACTACTAACTAACTAACTAACTAACTAACTAACTAACTAACTAACTACTAACTAACTAACTAACTAACTAACTAACTAACTAACTAACTAACTAACTAACTAACTAACTAACTAACTAACTAACTAACTAACTAACTAACTAACTAACTAACTAACTAACTAACTAACTAACTAACTAACTAACTAACTAACTAACTAACTAACTAACTAACTAACTAACTAACTAACTAACTAACTAACTAACTAACTACTAACTAACTAACTAACTAACTAACTAACTAACTAACTAACTACTAACTAACTAACTAACTAACTAACTAACTAACTAACTAACTAACTAACTAACTAACTAACTAACTAACTAACTAACTAACTAACTAACTAACTAACTAACTAACTAACTACTAACTAACTAACTAACTAACTAACTAACTAACTAACTAACTAACTAACTAACTAACTAACTAACTAACTAACTAACTAACTAACTAACTAACTAACTAACTACTAACTAACTAACTAACTAACTAACTAACTACTAACTAACTAACTAACTAACTAACTAACTAACTAACTAACTAACTAACTAACTAACTAACTAACTAACTAACTAACTAACTAACTAACTAACTAACTAACTAACTAACTAACTAACTAACTAACTAACTACCTAACTAACTAACTAACTAACTAACTAACTAACTAACTACTTACTAACTATCTCAAAACAACTCTCTTGCCTATTAATGGTTAAGAACATCCCTGTTATTAAGTATTTTCGGTCACATTTGCGAATTAACTTATGTGTATGTGTGTTTGTATACCCATACTCCTATTAAATTTCACCCTGAGCCCAGACTTAATGGTATCACAATATATATTTGATGTTCAATTTGTAACATCACAACACAAAGAGACATTTTGTCCATAGCTCATACACTATAGACATAGAATCCTTTTACAGCTGGAGTGTACATTTGGTAAAAGTAGACAAATTTTTTGTGCAAATATACTTCTGACGTACAAGTATTTTAGTTATGTTTGGCAACAACAAACAAATGACACGTGACACGTGCTGTTTTATTTAATACAATCAACAAATAATGGAGTGGCGAATCAATGAGAGCAAGGATTGTTTGAAAAGTTCAGTTAAGCATGGCTTCGACCATAACAATATAAAGCTGCTGTGCATGTGTCAGCCTCCAAAACATTGTGTGGGTGATGATGGCGTGGCATGATGCACATTTTTTTTTTTATCATTAGTTCAGTCAGTCGTTCAGTCATTTAGATAGATTGAATTGTTATTGGTGATGTTAATCAGCTTTTATACATAGCTGGCATTATGCTGTCATTACAACAATAAAAGCTAGAAAAAATCGGTATAAGTAGTATGGTGGATATATATCCAACATGCGTATGTATGCGTTTTTGGCATTTGCATATTTTCATATTGAATTCATCCCCTGTGGACTTAATACATGACGTCACATGTTGAATACATGTGCCTGTCTATTAAATACATACATTGTTCCTATCACATTTTCTCTCTGTGCCTCGATGCTGTATGAAATAATCAGTTCGTATTATTTGCTTTTGTCAGAGTTTTTTGGTTTGATGATTTAATATTGATGTACTTTATATTAGGCATAAGGATTTTTTGTATTGTTTGACGTAAGTTGCCCAAAATGTTTGATAGTGATGATAAATTTGAACACTGTTAGGGAAATCAAGTAACTGTGACAAATTCGGCTATGCCGAATCTGGTATACTCTTCACCAAAGTATATTTTAATAATTTTTTTTTATCAGACTCATCCGACTCATCCTTTATTATATAGACTATAGACCAGACTATAGACTAGACTTTAGACTAGACTATAGACTAAACTATAGACTAGACTATAGACTAGACTATAGACTAGACTATAGAGTAGACTATAGACTAGACTATAGAGTAGACTATAGACTAGACTATAGACTAGACTATAGACTAGACTATAGACTAGACTATAGACTAGACTATAGACTAGACTATAGACTAGACTATAGACTAGACTATAGACTATAGACTAAACTATAGACTAGACTATAGACTAGACTATAGACTAGACTATAGACTAGACTATAGACTAGACTATAGACTAGACTATAGACTAGACTATAGACTAGACTATAGACTAGACTATAGACTAGACTATAGACTAGACTATAGACTAGACTATAGACTAGACTATAGACTAGACTATAGACTAGACTATAGACTAGACTATAGACTAGACTATAGACTAGACTATAGACTAGACTATAGACTAGACTATAGACTAGACTATAGACTAGACTGTAGACTAGACTATAGACTAGACTATAGACTAGACTATAGACTAGACTATAGACTAGACTATAGACTAGACTATAGACTAGACTATAGACTAGACTATAGACTAGACTATAGACTAGACTATAGACTAGACTATAGACTAGACTATAGACTAGACATATACTAGATATCTAGACTATAGACTAGACTATAGACTAGACTATAGACTAGACTATAGACTAGACTATAGACTAGACTATAGACTAGACTATAGACTAGACTATAGACTAGACTATAGACTAGACTATAGACTAGACTATAGACTAGACTATAGACTAGACTATAGACTAGACTATAGACTAGACTATAGACTAGACTATAGACTAGACTAAAGACTAGACTATAGACTAGACTATAGACTAGAATATAGACTAGACTATAGACTAGGCAGACTAGAATATAGACTAGACTATAGACTAGACTATTGACTAGACTATAGACTAGACTATAGACTAGACTATAGACTAGACCGTAGACTAGACTATAGACTAGAATATAGACTAGAATATAGACTAGACTATAGACTAGACTATAGACTAGACTAGACTAGACTATAGACTAGACTAGACTATAGACTAGACTATAGACTAGACTATAGACTAGACTATAGACTAGACTATAGACTAGACTATAGACTAGACTATAGACTAGACTATAGACTAGACTATAGACTAGACTATAGACTAGACTATAGACTAGACTATAGACTAGACTATAGACTAGACTATAGACTAGACTATAGACTAGACTATAGACTAGACTATAGACTAGACTATAGACTAGACTATAGACTAGACTATAGACTAGACTATAGACTAGACTATAGACTAGACTATAGACTAGACTATAGACTAGACTATAGACTAGACTATAGACTAGACTATAGACTAGACTATAGACTAGACTATAGACTAGACTATAGACTAGACTATAGACTAGACTATAGACTAGACTATAGACTAGACTATAGACTAGACTATAGACTAGACTATAGACTAGACTATAGACTAGACTATAGACTAGACTATAGACTAGACTATAGACTAGACTATAGACTAGACTATAGACTAGACTAGACTATAGACTAGACTATAGACTAGACTATAGACTAGACTATAGACTAGACTATAGACTAGACTATAGACTAGACTATAGACTAGACTATAGACTAGACTATAGACTAGACTATAGACTAGACTATAGACCTAGACTTAGACTAGACTATAGACTAGACTATAGACTAGACTATAGACTAGACTATAGACTAGACTATAGACTAGACGATAGACTAGACTATAGACTAGACTATAGACTAGACTATAGACTAGACTATAGACTAGACTATGACTAGACTATAGACTAGACTATAGACTAGACTATAGACTAGACTATAGACTAGACTATAGACTAGACTATAGACTAGACTATAGACTAGACTATAGACTAGACTATAGACTAGACTATAGACTAGACTATAGACTAGACTATAGACTAGACTATAGACTAGACTATAGACTAGACATAGACTAGACTATAGACTAGACTATAGACTAGACTATAGACTACTAGACTAGACATATAGACTAGACTATAGACTAGACTATAGACTAGACTATAGACTAGACTATAGACTAGACTATAGACTAGACTATAGACTAGACTATAGACTAGATTATAGGCTAACAAATGTTACCCACCAATAAAAGTTACTTTACTCCAACCAGTATTCCCTCGATATTAAAGAGTATGATAGCACATAAATATAATTTATTTTATTTCTATCAAAAGAAAAGAAACGAAATAGCGAAGTATAAAATCATCTACAAAATAATATTTGTATTTGTTATTGTCGATAGATTGTTTATTATTTTTATGTTTCACATATGGACGGACGGAGCACAGTCGTCGGCCTGCCAGTCTGGGGTGGCAGATTGTTTCAATGTTTTTTAAGTGGAAACAAAACATTTGTCGATCTATGAGAATGAGTACCCGTACGTAGTGGGTACTCAGTAGCAGTAGTATATAGTTTGTGTGTATATTTTTATAAACAAAACTCAAACGCATTTGGCAGACTCTACCACCTCCACTATTGATTTGGAAATTTAGTTTTCTTTTTTTCATATTTTCTTCTCAATACGATTGTCTCCTGCGTGTGGGTCTTTCAAATGACGACAACCATGATTATGTTAGTGATGTGGTGATGAGAATGATGATAATGATGTTGTTGTTACTGATGACGACTATATTGAACATGATGATGATGATGATGTTCTTGTTGTTGTGCGTAAGTTATTTTATGTTTTATTTTCATGGATCTGTTTTTATTTGTATTACAAATATGTTTCTACTTTTTTCTTATTGTTGTTTTTGCTGCTGCTGTTGTTGTTTTAAACTTATTTAATCTCTAGCCAAATGGGGTGGTGGCTGGTGCTTTATCTTTCATTTTGAATTGGGTGTATGTCCATAGTTTTTGTCATTTTTTCTTATATAGATTTTATCCATACGAATAATTCTCATACACATTGATGAACATTTGCAACCTCCTGCCGTCTTTGACGTTCGTTCAATATGTATGAGTTTTTTCTTATTTTTGTTTAATGTTCATATTTGTTTTTATATTCAATGGATTCTACGATGAGTACGACTGGATGAATGTGGCTCATATGACGATTGTAATTTTATTTTTGCTAAAATTTGTTTTAATGGTTTTTGTTTTTTCTTTTCTATTATTACGAATGGGTCATGTGTGCAGTACATGTGGCTTCTTTGACCAGAAGGATGTTGTCTAATAATGTACGCTTGTGTGTCTTTTAGGTGTGTGTGTATGCGTATAAAAATGAGGACATTAGACATTATGGCTCCCTAGACAAAACTTTGAAATTATGTAAATACTATAATTATGTGTGTTTAGTTTTCTTTATGGTTAATAGTTAGATATTTCTAAAATTTGTCTTTGTCACTGGTTTATATCAGATACTTTGATGGAAAAGACTTTATTCTCGAACTTTTTTTCTGGACTTTATTGTGGATTCATCTCAAATTTGTCTTTCATACACTTGCAATCGTAGTATTCTAAACTGGCAGCCCAAGTTAGGAGTCTAGAAAAATGCTTCATTTCGTTCATCTTATTAGATTTCAAGAACTTGCCGACATTCAAGAAACGAAGAGCTCCCGAATTCATCGATATGGGTTACTCCCGAACTTTAGTCTAGTCTATAGTCTAGTGTATAGTCTAGTCTATAGTCTAGTCTATAGTCTAGTCTATAGTCTAGTCTATAGTCTAGTCTATAGTCTAGTCTATAGTCTAGTCCTATAGTCTAGTCTATAGTCTAGTCTATAGTCTAGTCTATAGTCTAGTCTATAGTCTAGTCTATAGTCTAGTCTATAGTCTAGTCTATAGTCTAGTCTATAGTCCTACTCTATAGTCTAGTCTATAGTCTAGTCTATAGTCTAGTCTATAGTCTAGTCTATAGTCTAGTCTATAGTCTAGTCTATAGTCTAGTCTATAGTCTAGTCTATAGTCTAGTCTATAGTCTAGTCTATAGTCTAGTCTATAGTCTAGTCTATAGTCTAGTCTATAGTCTAGTCTATAGTCTAGTCTATAGTCTAGTCTATAGTCCTAGTCTATAGTCTAGTCTATAGTCTAGTCTATAGTCTAGTCTATAGTCTAGTCTATAGTCTAGTCTATAGTCTAGTCTAGTCTAGTCTATAGCCTAGTCTATAGTCTAGTCTATAGTCTAGTCTATAGTCTAGTCTATAGTCTAGTCTATAGTCTAGTCTATAGTCTAGTCTATAGTCTAGTCTATAGTCTAGTCTATAGTCTATTCTATAGTCTAGTCTATAGTCTAGTCTATAGTCTAGTCTATAGTCTAGTCTATAGTCTAGTCTATAGTCTAGTCTATAGTCTACTTGATAGTCTAGTCAATAGTCTAGTTTATAGTCTAGTCTATAGTCTAGTCCATAGTCTACTTGATAGTCTAGTCAATAGTCTAGTCTATAGTCTAGTCTATAGTCTAGTCTATAGTCTAGTCTATAGTCTAGTCTATAGTCTAGTCTATAGTCTAGTCTATAGTCTAGTCTATAGTCTAGTCTATAGTCTAGTCTATAGTCTAGTCTATAGTCTAGTCTATAGTCTAGTCTATAGTCTAGTCTATAGTCTAGTCTATAGTCTAGTCTATAGTCTAGTCTATAGTCTAGTCTATAGTCTAGTCTATAGTCTAGTCTATAGTCTAGTCTATAGTCTAGTCTATAGTCTAGTCTATAGTCTAGTCTATAGTCTAGTCTATAGTCTAGTCTATAGTCTAGTCTATAGTCTAGTCTAGTCTATAGTCTAGTCTATAGTCTAGTCTATAGTCTAGTCTATAGTCTAGTCTATAGTCTAGTCTATAGTCTAGTCTATAGTCTAGTCTAGTCTATAGTCTAGTCTATAGTCTAGTCTATATTCTAGTCTATATTCTATTCTATAGTCTAGTCTACGGTCTAGTCTATAGTCTAGTCTATAGTCTAGTCTATAGTCTAGTCAATAGTCTAGTCTATAGTCTAGTCTATATTCTAGTCTATTGTCTAGTCTATAGTCTAGTCTATATTCTAGTCTATAGTCTAGTCTATAGTCTAGTCTTTAGTCTAGTCTATAGTCTAGTCTATAGTCTAGTCTATAGTCTAGTCTATAGTCTAGTCTATCTAGTCTAGTCTATAGTCTAGTCTATAGTCTAGTCTAGTCTTAGTCTATAGTCTAGTCTATAGTCTAGTCTATAGTCTAGTCTATAGTCTAGTCTATAGTCTAGTCTATAGTCTAGTCTATAGTCTAGTCTATAGTATAGTCTATAGTCTAGTCTAGTATAGTCTAGTCTATAGTCCTAGTTCTATAGTCTAGTCTATAGTCTAGTCTATAGTCTAGTCTACAGTCTAGTCTATAGTCTAGTCTATAGTCTAGTCTATAGTCTAGTCTATAGTCTAGTCTATAGTCTAGTCTATAGTCTAGTCTATAGTCTAGTCTATAGTCTACTCTGTACTCTAGTCTAGGGATTTCCAATAAGCCGATCATTCATAACGTGGCAGTCATTTGAAACAAATTTTGAATTCATAAATTCAAAAATCGAGTTATCTTAAAATGTTAACTTTTCACCAAACAACTTATTTAAAATTGGAAAATTTTGAAACCCAAAATTTTTCCCACCAGCTTGAAGGCATTATACACCACGTGAATACATACATATGTAAATACATAAACAGACTTACTGACGTCTGTGAAGGATGTACAAATTAAAGTCGCAAAATGTTTATCTACGCACATTCGTATTTTACAAAAAAACATACATCAGAAAAATAAATTTATGTCATTACAAAATTTTCACACATTTTATATGCTAAAAATTTTTAAACTCAAGGTTACAACTTTAACACATTTCTTTCTCAAACTCCCGGCGCTTTAACTACGGGAAAGGAGTTTTTTTTTTTGTAAAAAAATTCCCTTTGGTAAAATTTCTTCTGGTGACCATATGTGGAAATAAATGAATCTATGAAAGTACCAGATAAAATTGGAAAGAAAATGATGGTTTGTTTTTGCAAGTAAAATGGGAAAAAATTTAAAAATTGCATTCATAGTCATGATGACGCCAGATGAGTTGAAATGTATGATTCGTTACAATTCGATGTATGAGATCAAATTTAATGTGATATGTACGTGTAAGAGGTGAAGGTCTTCTTCTTACAGCATGTATTTATGTATTGAAACAAAAATTCCAAGATAAAGCAGAGATAGAAAGCTAAAGAGTTGCCAGTTTGTTCTTAGTAACTGTTTTAAAATAAAGTCTCTAAATTAAGAGATTAATATTCAACTTCTTAAAAATCTGAGAAATATGAATATAAAAACTAACTAACTAACTAACTAACTAACTAACTAACTAACTACTAACTAACTAACTAACTAACTAACTAACTAACTAACTAACTAACTAACTAACTAACTAACTAACTAACTACTAACTAACTAACTAACTACTAACTAACTAACTAACTAACTAACTAACTAACTAACTAACTAACTAACTAACTAACTAACTAACTAACTACTAACTAACTAACTAACTAACTAACTAACTAACTAACTAACTAACTAACTAACTAACCTAACTAACTAACTAACTAACTAACTAACTAACTAACTAACTAACTAACTAACTACTAACTAACTAACTAACTAACTAACTAACTAACTAACTAACTAACTAACTAACTAACTACTACTAACTAACTAACTAACTAACTAACTAACTAACTAACTAACTAACTAACTAACTAACTAAACTAACTAACTAACTAACTAACTAACTAACTAACTAACTACTAACTAACTACTACTAACTAACTAACTACTAACTAACTAACTAACTAACTAACTAATACTACTAACTAACTAACTAACTAACTAACTAACTAACTACTAACTAACTAAACTAACTAACTAACTAACTAACTAACTAACTAACTAACTAACTAACTAACTAACTAACTAACTAACTAACTAACTAACTAACTAACTAACTAACTAACTACTAACTAACTAACTACTAACTAACTAACTAACTAACTAACTAACTAACTAACTACTACTACTAACTAACTAACTACTAACTAACTAACTAACTAACTAACTAACTAACTAACTACCTAACTAACTAACTAACTAACTAACTAAACTAACTAACTAAACTAACTACTAACTAACTAACTACTAACTAACTAACTAACTAACTAACTAACTAACTAACTAACTATAACTAACTAACTAACTAACTACTAACTAACTAACTAACTAACTACTAACTAACTAACTAACTTAACTACTAACTAACTAACTAACTACTAACTTCTTTACAAATTTTATCGATCGGTCACTATAAGAAGGAAAGTGATATTATTCTGAAATTCCATAGGATCTCATCAGCAATAAGACCGACTCGTTAATAAGACCGAATTCAAAACAGAAGATGTGATAACAATTAATCGATCGCTTTAATTTCTTTAGTAAATTTATGCGTATTGATTTATTTTGTAAATTTTAGTGATCTTTCTTAGTAATTTCTTTTAACGATCGTTCGCTATTATCAAGCAGTCGATTTTAATAAACGATCGTTATAATTTTTAGTCAAGCTTATTAATCGATGTTTGAAAGAAATGATAAAGATACTTATCAGAGATTCCATTAGACCGCAACTGCGAGCATAATTAATAGCACCGACTTCAAAAGAGAAAGTGTAATTATTATAAAGTTCTAATTTGGTGTCTCTATAATACAATATATCTCAACTTAAGATTTAGAATGCATTAGTTTGACAAAAAGTGGTAATGATGCCATAATTTTGTATCAAAGTAAATTAATAAAGTAGCATCACTTGAACAGCTGACTATTTTTTTTTAAACTAGATAAATGAAGCAAGTTGTCAAAGTTTGTTTTGAAAATTGTTAACATTGTTTACGTCGTCGCCATTTTTAAATTGTGTTTTGCTATTTCTTAAAATTTGTGAAAAGTTGAAAAAGTGAATTAAAAGTGGTTTTAAAGAAGTTTAAAAGTGTAATAAATTGTATAATATATAATATTAATTAAATCGTTAATATTTTTAACTTAAAAGTAATATTTTTTATTTATGTTTTGTTCACATTGTTGTTCAAGGAAATTTTATTTTGACACAATCTTAAATTATTCCAAAAACAAAATACATGTGGTTGTTGTAGATGTTGTTGTACAACAAGAGATGTCGCTACTTTATTAATATACTTTGTTTTGTATGTTTCAACACAAAAAACTTCCGGACCTTTCTCACATGTATTGCAAAATTCTCTAAAACTGGCAACACATATAAAACATTGTATTGTTTTATTAAAAATCTTTAATTAAGTGAGAAAACAATTTCAATATGTTGAATATAGAAAATACCAGCATGAACAACATCATCATTGTCAGACCAGACTAAACTTCCACAACACAACAGACACATGAACAAAGCGAGAAAACGCTGAAACACAACCTTGCAACCAACCAACCAACCAGCCAACGAACGAACGATGGAACACATGTGTGTTTTTATCACCTCAGAATTCAAGTGATTCCAAAAACGATTGTAATTTT
>NW_023996072.1:2500-63795 GCF_015586225.1 Lucilia sericata | reverse complement strand
GGCGACAATGTTCTAAAATCCCAAAGCTGGGATCAGAAAACTGAAAGCAGTTTTGGAAACCTCAATATGTTTTCTATTTACTCCAAAAGTATTTTCCCAGCCCTAAAAGAAATGTGGACCCTATGGGCAAAAAAGTAAAAAATCCCATTTTTGGGATTTTCATTCCTATTTTTGGGAATTGCGGGATGCCCTTTGACCTTTTCAATTTTTTTTTTGCATATTCATATTTGAAATGACAAATTTAACAAGCGTTGAAAATTTTATTGAGTTTTGTTCATAAATAAAGATTTTGTCATATATTACATATTTGTTTAATTTCTAAAACTATGATTTATATCAAAATTTTAATAGGATCGCAGATAGCTACAACAATTTAGTCCATATTTATCCCTTAATATCATTTTTTAGTTAGATATGGAAATTCTCGATCCTTTACAAAAAATTCAAGCCAATATCTCAATTACATTCAAAAATATGTTCATTTAAACCTGTGTCCTTTAATTTCATCTTTTTCATATTTTAGTATTAAGTATGACAGAACATACATTTGGTGTTGAATAAAATATTTGGACAATTTTTAAAAATTATTTAGTTAATTATTTTATTATAATATTATATATAAAATAAAAAAAATTATAATTTTATTATGAGCCACGCACAACAACACCTAAATCACCCCACACAAATTACCTTTCCCGCCCACCGAAATATAAAACACAATTTAATACAATATCATCAGTTAGTATAATAGCTTTTTTTATTTGAACTGTTTATCTTAAACATAATACAATTAATTCTTACAAACCTACTTATATAGTTAATTCCTAACACTACTTATTTTCTATAAAATAATCTGTCATATCGGTATACATATCCAGAAGGTAATATAAGTCCTTAAATCTTCCTTGTTTTGAGATGATAGAGTTTCATAACAAATCCATCTTTTTCGCATAGTTGAAAGAACAGGATCAGAAGATAGAAGTAAACTATTAAAAATATCTTCATTCTGTGATTGCCTGGAGCATTTTCTTGAGCTGAATAGTTGAACATGCTTAAAATCTCGATTCCTCGCTTCCTGGGCTTCTTCTGTTAACTCTCCAAGTGGAAGAATATTCGATTCAATTATTATTTGACCATGACACAATACTTTGTGTACTGTTGGTGTTAGTTCCCTCCATGGATACAGAGATACAAGTAATTTAGAAATTCAGATGTGTATTCCCCAAATTGATTTTCATTAATTTTATGTTTACTATTCAGTGCCATTAAAATAGTTTTAACTCTTCGAAGCAACTCCTTGTCGATTCCAGTTATTTTTGAAGTAATTTCAAAATCACGAAAAAACCTTCTCGACGTATTACCGTCATTTGTACTACCGCAACTTGAAAGTGGTTTGTCGATGTTTAATCCCATCTGAACTTCAAATTCTTCTTGGATTCTGCTTTTTTTCGCAGCTCTCAGTTCTTTCAATTCTTCATTATTTTTTGTTGATTTAGTAGGATAGTTTGTTTTTTTTTTTTTCCTGGATCGCCTTGTATGATGGTAATATATTGTGTCCTTTTTCATGCAGAGCTTTTCTTAATATTTGGTACTTATTTCGACTGAGACCCAGTTCCAACATAAGCGCTATTGCTTCCTCTTCAGTAAAATTTGATTATGATGTTGGAGTTGGTATACTTTCCACAATTCGCTTAAGTCGTTTTTGGTGATGCATTAGGAAGAATAGTTGCAATATGTACGACATCCATATGTTGGTTTTCCTTTTTCAGCATTTCGTTAAATGTATCAGCAATTTCCTCATTTGAGATTGAAAAAAGTTTTTGTGTGACCCTCTTTTTTTTTACCTTGAACATAAGTCTTCGTATGACTTGCAAGGCGCTCCTATTGATGTGTTGTAAGTTGAGATTTCCGTAGTAGTTTCCATCCAACTACAAAAATTTTAATCGAAATTTCTTTTGATTTCCATCCACAGACTTTTTACATCAAAAAGTTTTCAATTTTTGATATGCCTGTTTTGTCTACTTTTCTACTATATGTAGTTTTTATATAATTTGAAATGTCTTCAATTCTTTCTGGCCCTTTTGAAGATATACTCCATAAAACGGAACACAACTCTTCGTACTTTAATGTAATCTTCATTGTAGATTTATTAAATATGGTACTTAAAATCTGAGAAGTTTACTTATATACCAATTCTTGTCATTTCCGATACAGGTATTCCAAAGTAAAAAATTACGAATTGTCTACCTATTAACATTTAGGACTATATTACTATAACCTGTAATTCAGTCATTGATATTTCTTATTAGTGAATGAATCGAAATTATCATTACCTGTACATTTTTACCTACATGATCATAAACGAAACAGAACGAAATGATCTGTCGAAAAAATTTAGGTAAAAAATAGTTATAAATTTTTGAAAATTTAAGCATAATAGGACCTTTCAATTATAAGGATAAGCAAACAAATAGAAAATAGGTAAATATAAGATTTAAATATGTGCTGTCATACTTAATACTAAAATATGAAAAAGATGAAATTAAAGGACACAGGTTTAAATGAACATATTTTTGAATGTAATTGAGATATTGGCTTGAAATTTTTTGTAAAGGGTCGAGAATTTCCATATCTAACTAAAAAATTATATTAAGGGATAAATATGGACTAAATTGTTGTAGCTATCTGCGATCCTATTAAAATTTTGATATAAATCATAGTTTTAGAAATTAAACAAATATGTAATATATGACAAAATCTTTATTTATGAACAAAACTCAATGAAATTTTCAACGCTTGTTAAATTTGTCATTTCAAATAAGAATATGCAAAAAAAAAAATTGAAAAGGTCAAAGGGCATCCCGCAATTCCCAAAAATAGGAATGAAAATCCCAAAAATGGGATTTTTTACTTTTTTGCCCATAGGGTCCACATTTCTTTCAGGGCTGGGAAAATACTTTTGGAGTAAATAGAAAACATATTGAGGTTTCCAAAACTGCTTTCAGTTTTCTGATCCCAGCTTTGGGATTTTAGAACATGTCGCCCAAAGTTAAAGTTTTGATAAAAAATAGGTCATATTCGGAAGGACGCAGTGGCAACATTTTCAAAAAATAGGACAAGTTTTTTACGCCAAGCGTTCTGCGTAAAGATACCTTTTAGAAAACTATAAAATTGTTATATGTTCTTAATAAAAAATTTATTTTATTAATAAAAGAGTTAAGACACATTTTTGGCAAAAAAAAACGCCAAAAATCTAAAATTTTTTGAATTTTTAAATTAAAAAACGTATATTTTTGGATCTGTAAACGATATTGATCTGAAATTTTTTGTATATTATTGGAAATTTTGTTGTCTAACTAACAAGAAAAAATTGAGTCCATTTGGTCCAAAATTACGCCCGGTATTCAAAAAAAGGCGGACCAAGGTATGGTAAATTTTGTATCACTAAATTTTTAAATGCCTATAACTCGGATATTATAAGAGATAAGTAGTATGTCCAAGCATGTTTTTTCAAGATCTCGTCGAGCGCTTTCACAAAATATAAAAATCTTTGTATTTGGGTGAAAAACAAAAAAATGGCACGAGTTTAAAAATTTTACATGTCGTAGGTACCCTACTTTGAGCCGCCACAGCGCCGCCCCTGGGGCATCTGCAGGGTTCATCTTCAAAACTTAAACTCGAATACTCCTTGGCTACGCTCACGCCAAATTTTATCCCGATCGGATCAGCCGTTTAGAAATGCCAGATTTATTTCCAAAAAATTTCCATTCTGCCCCACTGTGCACCGCTAAAGAACACTGCAAAAGTTGCAGATCGTCTTACATATAAATAAACTACGTTATTTTCAAAAATTTACAAAAAAAAAAAAAAATATTGTTTAATTTAACACATATTGTTAAAACTCCCTTTATATAGACTACTAGCCAGGCATGGACTTTAGTTATTTTTGATATCGTAAATTACTGCGCTACCGACCCGACATTTTTGAACCTTTTCTATCTTATAAACATAGGCAGTTTAGTGTATAATCAATAGACTAGTCTATAATCTAGACTATAGATTAGTCTATCATCTAGACTATAGACTAGTCTATAATCTTGACTATTGTCTAGTCTATAATGTTGTCTATAGTCTAGTCTATAATGTAGACTATAGTCTAGTCTTAATATAGACTATAGTCTGGTCTATAATCTTGACTATAATCTAGACTATAGTCTAGGTTATAGTCTAGCTATGTCTAGTCATAGTCTAGTCTATAGTCTAGTCTAGTAATCTATAGTCTAGTCATAGTCTAGTCTATAGTCTAGTCTATAGTCTAGTCTATAGTCTACTATATCTAATCTATAGTCTAGTCTATAGTCTAGTCTATAGTCTAGTCATAGTCTATGTCTAGTAGTGTAGTCTATAGTCCTAGTCTATAGGTCTAGTCTATAGTCTAGTCTATAGTCTAGTCTATAGTCTAGTCTATAGTCTAGTCTATAGTCTAGTCTATAGTCCTAGTCTATAGTGTAGTCTATAGTCTAGTCTATAGTCGTCTATAGTCTAGTCTATAGTCTAGTCTATAGTCTAGTCTATGTCTAGTCTATAGTGTAGTCTATAGTCTAGTCTATAGTCTAGTCTGTAGTCTAGTCTATAGTCTAGTCAATAGTCTAGTCTATAGTCCTAGTCAATAGTCTAGTCTATAGGCTAGTCAAGGGTGTGAAGTTAAATTCGTCGGCCAGATACGTCCCACACCACATATGTCAAATACGTTCCACATACTATAAAATTCGTTTTCAAATGAATTAAAAGTTATTTTTAATAAAACGAGCACCAAATAATATGTTTTTTAAGAAATAAAGTAAAATTATATTAAAATATATTCAAAAAATTAATATATAAAATAAAAATTAGTTAAAATAATTTTATACTCGTCAAATATGGTAGTAAAATATAGAATTTTCAAATGCAAAAAACAGACACTTGGAGAAGACATGAATCGGGTTACCGGCAGAGTGGAAGTAGCCCAGGACTAGTTCTTTCCCAAAATGTATAGTTTATATGCAATTCCAGCTCTGGATAATTTTGACGAATTTTTGAAAAATCATCAAATTTTGCCAAAAATAGTGGAATTTTCAAGTGGCTCCAAAGAGCATTTGGAGAAGACATGAATCGGGGTACCGAAAAACTGGAAGTAGCCCAGGACTAGTTCTTTCCAAAAATGTATAGTTTATAATGCAATTCCAGCTCTGGATAATTTTGACGAATTTTTGAAAAATCATCAAATTTTGCCAAAAATAGTGGAATTTTCAAGTGGCTCCAAAGAGCATTTGGAGAAGACATGAATCGGGGTACCGAAAAACTGGAAGTAGCCCAGGACTAGTTCTTTCCAAAAATGTATAGTTTATATGCAATTCCAGCTCTGGATAATTTTGACGAATTTTTGAAAAATCATCAAATTTTGCCAAAAATAGTGGAATTTTCAAGTGGCTCCAAAGATCATTTGGAGAAGACATGAATCGGGGTACCGAAAAACTGGAAGTAGCCCAGGACTAGTTCTTTCCAAAAATGTATAGTTTATATGCAATTCCAGCTCTGGATAATTTTGACGAATTTTTGAAAAATCATCAAATTTTGCCAAAAATAGTGGAATTTTCAAGTGGCTCCAAAGAGCATTTGGAGAAGACATGAATCGGGGTACCGAAAAACTGGAAGTAGCCCAGGACTAGTTCTTTCCAAAAATGTATAGTTTATATGCAATTCCAGCTCTGGATAATTTTGACGAATTTTTGAAAAATCATCAAATTTTGCCAAAAATAGTGCAATTTTCAAGTGGCTCCAAAGATCATTTGGAGAAGACATGAATCGGGGTACCGAAAAACTGAAAGTAGCCCAGGACTAGTTCTTTCCAAAAATGTATAGTTTATATGCAATTCCAGCTCTGGATAATTTTGACGAATTTTTGAAAAATCATCAAATTTTGCCAAAAATAGTGGAATTTTCAAGTGGCTCCAAAGAGCATTTGGAGAAGACATGAATCGGGGTACCGAAAAACTGGAAGTAGCCCAGGACTAGTTTTTTCCAAAAATGTATAGTTTATATTCAATTCCAGCTCTGGATAATTTTGACGAATTTTTGAAAAATCATCAAATTTTGCCAAAAATAGTGGAATTTTCAAGTGGCTCCAAAGAGCATTTGGAGAAGACATGAATCGGGGTACCGAAAAACTGGAAGTAGCCCAGGACTAGTTCTTTCCAAAAATGTATAGTTTATATGCAATTCCAGCTCTGGATAATTT
Organism: Lucilia sericata; assembly: GCF_015586225.1. Taxonomy (NCBI): domain Eukaryota; kingdom Metazoa; phylum Arthropoda; class Insecta; order Diptera; family Calliphoridae; genus Lucilia; species Lucilia sericata. The sequence continues at coordinate 57,518 of NW_023996072.1, read as the reverse complement.
TGACGAATTTTTGAAAAATCATCAAATTTTGCCAAAAATAGTGCAATTTTCAAGTGGCTCCAAAGATCATTTGGAGAAGACATGAATCGGGGTACCGAAAAACTGAAAGTAGCCCAGGACTAGTTCTTTCCAAAAATGTATAGTTTATATTCAATTCCAGCTCTGGATAATTTTGACGAATTTTTGAAAAATCATCAAATTTTGCCAAAAATAGTGGAATTTTCAAGTGGCTCCAAAGAGCATTTGGAGAAGACATGAATCGGGGTACCGAAAAACTGAAAGTAGCCCAGGACTAGTTCTTTCCAAAAATGTATAGTTTATATGCAATTCCAGCTCTGGATAATTTTGACGAATTTTTGAAAAATCATCAAATTTTGCCAAAAATAGTGCAATTTTCAAGTGGCTCCAAAGATCATTTGGAGAAGACATGAATCGGGGTACCGAAAAACTGAAAGTAGCCCAGGACCAGTTCTTTCCAAAAATATATAGTTTATATGCAATTCCAGCTCTGGATAATTTTGAAGATTTTTTGAAAAAAACATAAAAAGCATATGTTACACAAAATCATAAATACATTCATACATATGTACGTACAAAAATTACCTTTCAATCCTCAACACTTGTGTTGTTATAAACGATCAATAAAAGAATCGATCCCTAAATATGGTCAAAACTTCTGACACCATAGCAACTGTGTAGGGAATTTTGAGAATTTTCTCAACAAAGAGAAGAGAAGAGTTTTTGTGAAATCTTTAATTTTTTAAGACATTTCCCAATATTCGCAAAGAATTACAAAATATTTCTCCTTTACTATTGTTTTTATGAAATCTTTTAAAATTTTTAATTTCTAGAAATTCAACTGAATTTTTCTATTCATTTGACTTTCAAGATAAAGTCATTGAAAAAATTAGAAATATGTCCTAAAAATCAAAGATTTCACAAAAGGAAAGACAACATTTTGCGAATTTCCTCAAACAATTGCTTCATTTTTTTACTTATTGTAGAGTTTTTTCAATTTTCACAACGAATACGAAAAATATTACCTGAGAATGGTTATCGTGGTCGTTCACTACGCGCGAACGGTCAAGTAGAGTCGACTCTACTTGTCTATTCTTACATTATTAGTACCTGAGAATATAAAAAACACAAGAAAAAAATTGTGCTGTCATAAACAAATTACAGAAATCATATATAAAAAACGGCGATCCCAACAACAAATTAACAGCGCCCAAAACGATCAAACCTATTGGCAGCGAAGCAATAAAATATACATAATTTTCATGGAAAACTTACAACAATATTTTGCTACCTCCATCACTATCATTATTTATTCACAAAATAAAATTATGAACTACCGTCAAGATAATTCTTTAAAAAGAGTTCATTGAGTGATATTTAATATTAACAAAAATTAAAAACAATACGAAACAAATGTTTATTTTTATTGAAAGTATTTTATTTACACGTAAAAACTGTAAAAACGAAAATTCAAATCAAATATTGAACAACAGAAGTTGATTTTTGAAATGTTTTTCATAATAAGAATAACAGTATCGACCCGAAACTACCTACATTTTTCGCAAAATTTTATGCCTTTTCAAAAAATCGTCAAAATTATCCAGAGCTGGAATTGCATATAAACTATATATTTTTGGAACGAACTGGTCCTGGGCTACTTCCAGTTTTTCGGTACCCCGATTCATGTCTTCTCCAAATGCTCTTTGGAGCCACTTGAAAATTCCACTATTTTTGGCAAAATTTGATGATTTTTCAAAAATTCGTCAAAATTATCCAGAGCTGGAATTGCATATAAACTATACATTTTTGGAAAGAACTAGTCCTGGGCTACTTCAGTTTTTCGGTACCCCGATTCATGTCTTCTCCAAATGATCTTTGGAGCCACTTGAAAATTGCACTATTTTTGGCAAAATTTGATGATTTTTCAAAAATTCGTCAAAATTATCCAGAGCTGGAATTGCATATAAACTATACATTTTTGGAAAGAACTAGTCCTGGGCTACTTCCAGTTTTTCGGTACCCCGATTCATGTCTTCTCCAAATGCTCTTTGGAGCCACTTGAAAATTCCAGTATTTTTGGCAAAATTTGACGATTTTTCAAAAATTCGTCAAAATTATCCAGAGCTGGAATTGCATATAAGCTATACTTTTTTGGAAAGAACTAGTCCTGGGCTACTTTCAGTTTTTCGGTACCCCGATTCATGTCTTCTCCAAATGCTCTTTGGAGCCACTTGAAAATTGCACTATTTTGGCAAAATTTGATGATTTTTCAAAAATTCGTCAAAATTATCCAGAGCTGGAATTGCATATAAACTATACATTTTTGGAAAGAACTAGTCCTGGGCTACTTTCAGTTTTTCGGTACCCCGATTCATGTCTTCTCCAAATGCTCTTTGGAGCCACTTGAAAATTCCACTATTTTTGGCAAAATTTGATGATTTTTCAAAAATTCGTCAAAATTATCCAGAGCTGGAATTGAATATAAACTATACATTTTTGGAAAAAACTAGTCCTGGGATACTTCCAGTTTTTCGGTACCCCGATTCATGTCTTCTCCAAATGCTCTTTGGAGCCACTTGAAAATTGCACTATTTTTGGCAAAATTTGATGATTTTTCAAAAATTCGTCAAAATTATCCAGAGCTGGAATTGCATATAAACTATACATTTTTGGAAAGAACTAGTCCTGGGCTACTTTCAGTTTTTCGGTACCCCCGATTCATGTCTTCTCCAAATGATCTTTGGAGCCACTTGAAAATTGCACTATTTTTGGCAAAATTTGATGATTTTTCAAAAATTCGTCAAAATTATCCAGAGCTGGAATTGCATATAAACTATACATTTTTGGAAAGAACTAGTCCTGGGCTACTTCCAGTTTTTCGGTACCCCCGATTCATGTCTTCTCCAAATGCTCTTTGGAGCCACTTGAAAATTCCACTATTTTTGGCAAAATTTGACGATTTTTCAAAAATTCGTCAAAATTATCCAGAGCTGGAATTGCATATAAGCTATACTTTTTTGGAAAGAACTAGTCCTGGGCTACTTTCAGTTTTTCGGTACCCCCGATTCATGTCTTCTCCAAATGCTCTTTGGAGCCACTTGAAAATTGCACTATTTTTGGCAAAATTTGATGATTTTTCAAAAATTCGTCAAAATTATCCAGAGCTGGAATTGCATATAAACTATACATCTTTGGAAAGAACTAGTCCTGGGCTACTTTCAGTTTTTCGGTACCCCGATTCATGTCTTCTCCAAATGATCTTTGGAGCCACTTGAAAATTGCACTATTTTTGGCAAAATTTGATGATTTTTCAAAAATTCGTCAAAATTATCCAGAGCTGGAATTGCATATAAACTATACATTTTTGGAAAGAACTAGTCCTGGGCTACTTCCAGTTTTTCGGTACCCCCGATTCATGTCTTCTCCAAATGCTCTTTGGAGCCACTTGAAAATTCCACTATTTTTGGCAAAATTTGATGATTTTTCAAAAATTCGTCAAAAATTATCCAGAGCTGGAATTGCATATAAACTATACATTTTTGGAAAGAACTAGTCCTGGGCTACTTTCAGTTTTTCGGTACCCCGATTCATGTCTTCTCCAAATGATCTTTGGAGCCACTTGAAAATTGCACTATTTTTGGCAAAATTTGATGATTTTTCAAAAATTCGTCAAAATTATCCAGAGCTGGAATTGCATATAAACTATACATTTTTGGAAAGAACTAGTCCTGGGCTACTTCCAGTTTTTCGGTACCCCGATTCATGTCTTCTCCAAATGCTCTTTGGAGCCACTTGAAAATTCCACTATTTTTGGCAAAATTTGATGATTTTTCAAAAATTCGTCAAAATTATCCAGAGCTGGAATTGCATATAAACTATACATTTTTGGAAAGAACTAGTCCTGGGCTACTTCCAGTTTTTCGGTACCCCGATTCATGTCTTCTCCAAATGATCTTTGGAGCCACTTGAAAATTCCACTATTTTTGGCAAAATTTGATGATTTTTCAAAATTCGTCAAAATTATCCAGAGCTGGAATTGCATATAAACTATACATTTTTGGAAAGAACTAGTCCTGGGCTACTTCCAGTTTTTCGGTACCCCGATTCATGTCTTCTCCAAATGCTCTTTGGAGCCACTTGAAAATTCCACTATTTTTGGCAAAATTTGATGATTTTTCAAAAATTCGTCAAAATTATCCAGAGCTGGAATTGCATATAAACTATACATTTTTGGAAAGAACTAGTCCTGGGCTACTTCCAGTTTTTCGGTACCCCGATTCATGTCTTCTCCAAATGCTCTTTGGAGCCACTTGAAAATTCCACTATTTTTGGCAAAATTTGATGATTTTTCAAAAATTCGTCAAAATTATCCAGAGCTGGAATTGCATATAAACTATACATTTTTGGAAAGAACTAGTCCTGGGCTACTTCCACTCTGCCGGTAACCCGATTCATGTCTTCTCCAAGTGTCTGTTTTTTGCATTTGAAAATTCTATATTTTACTACCATATTTGACGAGTATAAAATTATTTTAACTAATTTTTATTTTATATATTAATTTTTTGAATATATTTTAATATAATTTTACTTTATTTCTTAAAAAACATATTATTTGGTGCTCGTTTTATTAAAAAATAAATTTTAATTCATTTGAAAACGAATTTTATAGTATGTGGAACGTATTTGACATATGTGGTGTGGGACGTATCTGGCCGACGAATTTAACTTCACACCCTTAGTCTAGTCAATAGTCTAGTCTATAGTCTAGTCTATAGTCTAGTCTATAGTCTAGTCTATAGTCTAGTCTATAGTCTAGTCTATAGTCTAGTCTATAGTTTAGTCTATAGTCTAGTCTATAGTCTAGTCTATAGTCTAGTCTATAGTCTAGTCTATAGTCTAGTCTATAGTCTAGTCTATAGTCTAGTCTATAGTCTAGTCTATAGTCTAGTCTATAGTCTAGTCTATAGTCTAGTCTATAGTCTAGTCTATAGTCTAGTCTATAGTCTAGTCTATAGTCTAGTCTATAGTCTAGTCTATAGTCTAGTCTATAGTCTACTATAGTCTAGTCTCTAGTCTAGTCTCTAGTCTAGTCTATAGTCTAGTCTATAGTCTAGTCTATAGTCTAGTCTATAGTCTAGTCTATAGTCTAGTCTCTAGTCTAGTCTATAGTCTAGTCTATAGTCTAGTCTATAGTCTAGTCTATAGTCTAGTCTATAGTCTAGTCTATAGTCTAGTCTATAGTCTAGTCTATAGTCTAGTCTATAGTCTAGTCTATAGTCTAGTCTATAGTCTAGTCTATAGTCTAGTCTATAGTCTAGTCTATAGTCTAGTCTCTAGTCTAGTCTATAGTCTAGTCTATAGTCTAGTCTATAGTCTAGTCTATAGTCTAGTCTATAGTCTAGTCTATAGTCTAGTCTATAGTCTAGTCTCTAGTCTAGTCTCTAGTCTAGTCTCTAGTCTAGTCTATAGTCTAGTCTATAGTCTAGTCTATAGTCTAGTCTATAGTCTAGTCTATAGTCTAGTCTATAGTCTAGAGTATAGTCGAAAGTCTACAGTCTATAGTCTAGTCTATAGTCTAGTCTACAGTCTAGTCTATAGTCTAGTCTATAGTTTAGTCTAGTCTATAGTCTAGTCTATAGTCTAGTCTATAGTCTAGTCTATAGTCTAGTCTATAGTCTAGTCTAAAATCTAGTCTTTAGTCTAGTCTATAATCTAGTCTATTATCTAGTATACAATCTAGACTGTAGTCAATTCTATATTCTAGTCAGTAGTCTTCTATATAGTCTAGTCTATAGTCTAGCGAAAAATTAGTTCAATACTTAAAAACCTAAAAATACTGTTTTTACTCTATTTCAAACTTAAAAATTTCCATTTCTGCTACTTGCTTTACAAAAACGAACCCATAACAACGAACCAATAATAAACCTCACAGATATCTCTCTCAGTCTCCTTCAATTGTGTCAACCACCTACAAAAATCTATAGTTTAACATAAAAAATCATTAATATGAATGATATTCAAAATGGAATTCTTACAAAAAAAAAATTATAAAAAAAAATAATAAAATTCAACAAGAAAGAAAAAAAATATGTTTTAACAACAGTTTTTCCACTGGAGGCAAATTTTTATTTAAATTGTGTGTAAAAAAAAGGTTGTGTTTATTTTCGTGTTTGAATTAGTTTAGTTTGGAAATTTTTTTTCTTATGACGTCAATTATTGTGGTTAAAATAAATGTAATTGTTTCTTCATTATATTTAATAGAATTTTAAATTCGATTTATAACTTTTTTGTGGCATTTTCAATGTAGCGGTTTAGTTTAACTTAACAATTACAATTAGTGGGTTGAATTTAAAGAAATGAATAAAATTACCATAACTAATAGATTTATTTAATGGTAGAGGTATTATTCTTTTTTTTTTTTTTTGCGAAAAATAAAAAAATAAATCCTTTTTTTTTAAGTTCCATATATTACTTGTTTTTTTTTTTTTTTTTGTAGAAATTTATCGATATTTTATGTTTTTTTTAAAAATTTTCAAAAAATATAATTTTTTAAATTAAAAATATTATTATAAATTTATCTTCTTTTATAGAAAATTTTCAAAAATTTTTAATTTTTATAGAAAGTTATTGAAGATGTCTGTTTTATATGGAAAATTCTTTTGTTATAGAAAATTTTTAAAAATTTCTCCCTTTCTGTAAAAATTACCCTTTTAACAGAACATTTCAAATTATTTATCGAAAATTAAAAAAAAATTGTGTTTTCATCAGAAAATATTAAAGAAAAGCTCTAAAAACTTTTTGATTTTGAATGCTCCTGAGTTATGACTTTTTGTGAAAGGGCAAGGGTGTGGTAGATATGGGCCGGGCCGACTATATTAATCTTTAACTCATGAGTCATGCCATTTCAATAGTTTTATACTTTACTTAAAAAACAAACAACAGTTGTTTACTAAAAAAAAAAACTCCCAAACGAAAAAAAGACAAAAAAACAAAATCAAATCAAAAAATGCCTTAAAGCCTACAATAACGCATCTCTTGTTGTGTTGCTATAGACTTTGCTGTTGATTAGTGCAGATAGCCGTATAATCATATTATGAATCTAAAGTGACAGTTGCAAATATATACACTTCCAATCCAACTATGACAAACATACATAAAGACTAAAACAAAAAAACAAACGCTAAACCAGAAGATTGCTTAAAGCTAAATCTCATAATTTTCATTTACTAGTAATTTTCAACGTGTTAAATATATACGTTTGCTTGATTTCTTCTTGTATTATTTGTATTTAGCCTTTGTTTTATAGGAAATTGTATGTATAGCCAACAAAGAAACTTTAGCAGAAATACGAAAAAATATCAAATTAAAGCAAAAAAAAAAACCTTTTGGCAACTCAAACACATACAAATAAAAACATTCAAATAAAAAAGAAAAAGACTCCAAAACTATTACTTCAAGCTAAGCTAAAAACTAAACAACCTGAAACATACAAACAAACTACAGACATTCAGCGAGCGAGTCAGCCAGATATCTAGCCTGACAGAGCTTAAGCTGTTACAAACTTCTTCTTCTTTTTCTGCGCTGTGGTACATCATCAGCGAAATACAAACAAAAAATCAAAATAACTGGTTTTCCACCCAAAAAAATTTTAACGTTTTGTTTGGTTTTTTAAACTTTTTTTTTACTGCTTTGTATGTCTTGTGATTTTGTATTTGAAAAAAAAAAAAGGGTTAGACCATTAAAAAGTTTTAAAAATACATAAAAATGTTATATATTTTTTCAAATTATCAGTTTTAAAAGGTTTCTGGTATAAAAATTGGTTTTGAATTTCGAAAATTTCTATTAAAGCTAATTTCTGTACCCCCTTAGCAAAACCCAACTCTGCATGTTGAAATTTTGTTATGTGCATTTTTTTCAATTTTGATTTAATTTTTTTTATTACTTTTTCATATTATCTTTTTGTTTAAAATAGATTTTTTCCACAATTGTGTGGTATAATGTGTATTATGAAAGCTCCTCTATATGTTTATTTGATGCTGAGATATATTACAATTTTATTACAAATAATTTATAACATGCCACACAAAATAGAGAGAAAAAAATCAACTGAAAAAATTAAAAAAAAAAATACTAAAACACCTTGTTAAACATGATTTCTTTTTGATATTTAATATTTTAAAACTAAAATACCTTGTAAAAAAGTTTTAAATATTAAAACACAAACAATATCATCATCAACAACATGCTGAAGGTATGTGTAATGAAGTTAGTTTAGTCATTTAATTTCATTATTTTAATGGAGATGTTGATCAGGGTAACCAATAAAAAAAGGAAATTTGAAAACATAATGGACGAAAACTGAAGAATAGTTTTTATTTCAAAAAACTGTTTTTCGAAATGTACTATTTTTAAACTAAAAAATTTTACATAAATTATCGATTAGTTTAAGCAAAATTGAAGAATTTTTAGGTTAATGATTGACTGACAGTTTTCAATATCTAGTCTAGTCTACAGGTTAGTCTAGACTAGTACAAAATACACTAGACTAGAATATAGACTAGACAACACACAAGACTATTGACTAGACCATAGACTAGACTATGGACTAGACTATAGACTAGACTGTAGACTAGACTACTAGATTATAGACTAGACTATAGACTGGACTATAGACTAGACTATAGACTGGACTATAGACTAGACTATAGACTAGACTATAGACTGGACTATAGACTAGACTATAGACTAGACTATAGACTAGACTATAGACTAGACTATAGACTAGACTATAGACTAGACTATAGACTAGACTATAGACTAGACTATAGACTAGACTATAGACTAGACTATAGACTAGACTATAGACTAGACTATAGACTAGACTATAGGCTAGACTATAGACTAGACTATAGACTAGACTATAGACTAGACTATAGACTAGACTATAGACTAGACTATAGACTAGACTATAGACTAGACTATAGACTTGACTATAGACTAGACTATAGACTAGACTATAGACTAGACTATAGACTAGACTACAGACTAGACTACAGACTAGACTATAGACTAGACTATAGACTAGACTATAGACTAGACTATAGACTAGACTATAGACTAGTCTATAGTCTATAGACTAGACTGTAGACTAGGCTATAGACTAGACAATAGACTGGACTATAGACTAGACTATACACTAGACTATAGACTAGACTATAAACAGGACTATAGACTAGACTATAGACTGGACTATAGACTAGACTATAGACTAGACTATAGACTGGACTATAGACTGGACTATAGACTAGACTATAGACTAGACTGTAGACCAGACTATAGACTATACTAATATACTGAATACTAAAATACCGAATTGTCCATACTTGTCATACTTGACAGACAGCGTTCGAACCTAGGCCTAGAATTATAAATGACAGAGTAGTACGATCACCTACTTTCTTATGATCTCTGATAGATTACATAACACCATCAATAGATTAGAACTTTCACTAGTAAATGGGACATAACTATACCGGACTTCAGCTGATTGTGCGAAAATGTTGAGGAACTAGGGATTATAGCGAGAATTCAGATCTGCTCTCATATTACTATCATTCTGAGGATTGAATATAGTAATTTAAGAACTAGGCCAGTTCTCCAATATCTTACTTTTTTCTTTCTTTTTAATCTGTCTCTTTCTTCGTTTCCCTTTTAAACCAAAGCTAACATAAACCAAAGATTGTGTTTGGAGCCTGGTATCTAAATATTTATATCAAACGTTTCATTAGATTTTTTTATACATTCAAGGAAATATTAGAAATGAAGGTTGTTTAAAATTTGCTACAGTCGAATTCTGTATTGTTTCTATTAACAAAATTTAATAATTATTTTCAAATTAAGTTTATTTTCAAGGATACTTCTTTAGATGAATACAACAAGACTTTTTTAGGGATTGTTTATATAAATTAAAATTAGATTTTTAAATACTTAACAATTAATTTAAACCTTGACTACAGATACATTTAAACAATGATTTTAAAAACAATTTAAAACGAAATCTTAATATTTTATAAACTATTTTTTTTGCTTTTGTTATTCCTAAGCTATAGACCAAGTAAATAGCTAGCTTTTTGTAAAAATATTAGGAAAATAAAATATCTATATTTTTATAAAAGTAATATTGTATAATTAATAAAATTGTTTGTAACTTCAGGTTGGTTTTTCTAAAGCAAAAGCTGCCAAATTAAATAACACCCCTGCCGTTTTATAAGTCATAAATTGTATTTAAAAATACGGCCCATTCAAAATGTTTTACTTGTTATTAATTCATTGCTGTTAAGTCTGTTTCAGCTTTTTTTTGGTTAACATTCATTTATAAAACGTTTCATTTATTAAGACTTCAATTTTTAATATCAAGTTATTAGAGTATGTATATTGTTTTTTTTTTGTATTTCTGAAAATTGTTGCTGACTCAAAGGTCATTGCTTTCATTACAAAAATAAAAACAATTTAACAGATACAAAAATAAACAAAATATATAATAAACGAGTAAAACCCTCAAACAAATAAAAAGTTTCTGTATAAAAATTAAAAAAACTAAGATTTTCATACTTATAAAGAAAAATATAAAAATAGTTTTACTTAACATTTAAACAACTTTATTATACAATTACTATTCCAATTCTATATAAAAATTACTAACTACATTTTTTTAATTGCTAAACAAACAAACTTTTATAATATTATTCATTATAAAGTTTGTAATACTGGCGGAAAAAAAAGCAAACACTAAAAACATGTTTAGGAAGTGATTTGCAATTAAGTTTAAAACAAGTTTAGAAACAACAACAACAATACAAAAACACACTCACAATTGAAAACTTTACTTACTCGGTAATAATGAAATAAAATCTCTCTGTAACATTGGCTTTAGAAACGCATCGATATGACCATGTTGATAATGGCACATGCGTGACAGTAATTGTTCAACAAAATCCACTTGATCAGCTTCGTTCCATTGTGAGAAGTATGTCAAACAGGTTTCACGTTCAACTTGAAATGTGGGGGAGGATTCTTTCTTGCGTACGGGATCATACAGCATGGTTGAAGTAAACTAAAAGGAAATTTAAAAACAGAATATAATAAAATTTATAAATTAACAAAAAAATTAAAAAAAATTAAATAAAAATATTTTCAACACCCCTGGTTCTTTACACTAATCAATAAACTATGAAAAACAATTTATGTCGCTCTGTTAAATTGAAGGTAATTTCTAAAAATTAAAAAAAATCAAACAAAAAAAATCCATTTTTAAATTAAAATAATAAACAACTTAGACTCATACAAATGCAAACATTTTAAACAAAAAACATTCAATAGAAAAAAGTGTTATTATGTGGGTTAGATTAAAATGATATGTTTGAATTGTGTATCTAACTCACCCCCCAAAAAATTAAAACAAAAAAAAACTTAAATTGTAAACCTTGACACTCAAATTATAATTGTTGTTGTAGTATTTGTAAAAATTTTGTCTGTATTACTTTAACATAATTATAAATTAGAGATATGAATGTATATATGTACATATGTATGTACGTACAATTGTTGTATGTAACCAGATTATATTCACTTGTTTTTCTATATTTATGTCTATATTACATGTGCACATAGTAATGTAAACACATATTATTTTTTATCCATTTTAAAGTAGTAAAATTGACAATGGACTAGAATCTTAAGAAATAAATTTTGTAGAAAAAGGTAAAAAAACTTTTTGGTAAGTATGTAAGTAAGTAAGTAAGTAAGTAAGTAAGTAAGTAAGTAAGTAAGTAAGTAAGTAAGTAAGTAAGTAAGTAAGTAAGTAAGTAAGTAAGTAAGTAAGTAAGTAAGTAAGTAAGTAAGTAAGTAAGTAAGTAAGTAAGTAAGTAAGTAAGTAAGTAAGTAAGTAAGTAAGTAAGTAAGTAAGTAAGTAAGTAAGTAAGTAAGTAAGTAAGTAAGTAAAGTAAGTAAGTAGTAAGTAAGTAAGTAAGTAAGTAAGTAAGTAGTAAGTAAGTAAGTAAGTAAGTAAGTAAGTAAGTAAGTAAGTAAGTAAGTAAGTAAGTAAGTAAGTAAGTAAGTAAGTAAGTAAGTAAGTAAGTAAGTAAGTAAGTAAGTAAGTAAGTAAGTAAGTAAGTAAGTAAGTAAGTAAGTAAGTAAGTAAGTAAGTAAGTAAGTAAAGTAAGTAAGTAAGTAAGTAAGTAAGTAAGTAAGTAAGTAAGTAAGTAAGTAAGTAAGTAAGTAAGTAAGTAAGTAAGTAAGTAAGTAAGTAAGTAAGTAAGTAAGTAAGTAAGTAAGTAAGTAAGTAAGTAAGTAAGTAAGTAAGTAAAGTAAGTAAGTAAGTAAGTAAGTAAGTAAGTAAGTAGTAAGTAAGTAAGTAAGAGTAAGTAAGTAAGTAAGTAAGTAAGTAAGTAAGTAAGTAAGTAAGTAATTAAGTAAGTAAGTAAGTAAGTAATTAAGTAAGTAAGTAAGTAAGTAATTAAGTAAGTAAGCCAAGAATAATCTACAGTTTACATTTTTAAAATCTGCTTCAGCACTCCTTCACATTTGGTCCAGGAACATGTTTTTAATTTCAATAAAAAACGAACATAGTAAAAGCTCTAATTGAAGATTGTCTAGTTAAAATCCTAATCAGAGTCCATAGACAACTTTAATAAAACTATGAAACATTGCAATCCATTTTGCAAGAGAGATTCGATCAGATTACATTCTATGATAACGGCAAATGGATCGATTTATCAATCTTTTCATTCCATTTAGATCTAAGAAGCCTGTCTTGTATATCATTATACTTTTTACTATAAACGCAACGCATAAATATGAATGCTCTGAGGATTTTATTTTGGAAGACATTGCATTCGTCAGAGAATCGGATTGACTTTTTAATTTTTTTTTAACAACTTTTCAATTTTACCACTGATGACGTATATGAACACAATTATGATTGCGGGGAAGTAATTATTTTTCAAAAAAAAAAAAAAAACTAAAGATACAATATTGTTGTTAAATGTGTATTATACGCATTTGAATATAACACATGCATTACTCAATATGTACATATGTATGTATAATAAATATCATATTTGAAATTTACTTAATTGATAATCAGCAACGACAGAAAAGGTAAGTTAAGAAAGACAGACAATCACACAGTTAGTTTGTTTTGCGGGTAATTAAAATAAAAAAAAAAAATATTTATTTATACATGTATGTAAGTATGTAGGCTCATACATGTATATTTACACATATAATAAATGAAAAAAAAAAAAAAAAACTAAATAATAATGTGTAAATATAACCTTGTGACAAGTATGTATGAATTTTGCATGGCCTGTATTATGAGTTTGTTAAATAAACAAACAAACAGAAACTGCTAGCTACTACAATGTAGGAAAAATAACAATTGATTTAGCCCCGAAAATGTTAGTAACAAATCTTACTAATTTTAGTTAAAAAATTAATTAAATATGTAGTGTGTTATGTTGTCAATAATGTAGGTACCTGAATTTTTTTATTTTTAAATTATCTATAACTGAAGAAAATCTTGAGTGTTATAAATTCAGAGATAGCAAGAAATTTATTGCAAAATTTTTATAAATAACAGCACTATCAAATGAAAAAATATAGTAAAAATTTGTTATGAACATTTTTAAAATAAAAAGTTTATTTCCCTTTCTGTTTACTAATTGCTAATATTTTAATATTCTTGGAGTTTAAAACTGAATATTTTTTGTTTTAATTATGTAAATATTTGAAAAGTGAAAGTGATTCCTGTGAATTGATCACTAATAACCAGGGCAGGGCAACCAAAATTTAACTACTAGAATTTTACAAATATGCTCAAAAAAGTTTATTTTATTCATAACAGAAAGCTTTAAAACGATAGTTCATATCAAATATGTATGTAAGTAAGTAGCTATAGCTATGTATACACGTTTGTCAGATCTTACAACGTTGGCAGATCTGGCAATGTTCTGACAACGAACATTTGTTAGCAATAGGTAAATTGTCAGTTTAGACGTTCCAGACAATAAATTTATCTGCCAATAGAAATCATTTATTTATCTGACAATGGTTTTTTGCATCTGACAATAAAAATTGTCAGACAATGGCAACGTTATTTGTTGACATGACTGTTAGATGTCTGACAATATTATTGTTTTACAGTATACTAACAATGATTTTTCTGACAACGTTGCAAGACAAAAAATGTCTTGCCAACGCACAGTGGTATAGGAAAAAAAAAAGAGGGAAATAATTCGGTAACTTCTAAACGGTTAATCCGATTTTAATGAAATTTGGTATGCACAAAGAGGAGGTGTTGTCGAGTTTAGGTTTTGAATTTGGACCTTATAGGCCAACCAGGGGCCCGGCGGGGGGTCCTCAAATTAGGACACCTCGGCTATGTTAAATTTTTAAAACGATCTTATTTCTTCATTTGAGTTCCGATTTAAAAAAAATTTCGTATATAGAATCTTCTCATCGAGCACTATAAAAAATGTCGTCGTAGCAGTAAATTATCTCTTATAGTTTAGGAGATATTCGCATTTGAAAATTAAAATTTTAAAATTTTTACCGTCCTTACTTTAGTTTTTTGATAATAGCGGGTCCAAATATTCCCGATTTTCGCCATTTTTTTTTATTCGCTTAACAACAAGTCTATATATCAAGCAGTGAAAGAATTATGTAAAAATCATGACTGAGTCCAAAGTTATAGGCATTTTAATTTAAAAAATTAAAAAAAGGCGATTTTTTGCCATTTTTTTGGGAAAAAAGTATCTTTTTCTTTTTAAGTTATCTAAAAAGTTTCTAAGAAGATGTATATAGAATTTATACTTTTTGAAAAGCTGACTTTACATAAAATACGATAAATGAAACAAAACCTAAAAATTTTTGATACCGAGGGGACCAGATCCATCCAAAAAAACCCTATTTTTTATATAAAATTCAATTTTGAGCAAAAATTCTCAAATCGCATAGTCGATATCAAATTATAGTGACCTGTTTTATATGACCCAATATGTTCTTAATCATTTTGTAACGGGTTTCGATAACCCCGCCCCTGGTATGGATATAATAGGCAAAAAACCAAAAAATCCCATTTTTGGGATTTTTTAAAACTTTTTTGGGAATTCCGGGATTTCTAATAAGAAAATTCGAACTTTTTATTTAATTTTAGATTTTGAGTAAAAAAATCTACCTAACTGTAAAATTTCATCAAAAAATATTCATAAATAAAATTTTTATTGCAATTTGAAAAATTTGTATCTTCGCAAAAACTGAATAAAAAACATTTTTTAATTTTTTTAAAAAAAGTATTCCGCGAATTTTTTAATTTTCAAAAATTATATACAGTTTTGAAAAATAGACAAAATTACCTTTCCATTGATATATAACATGCCTACCTAATGTTTTTTAAGTGACAAATTAATTAGGGAAAACTCAACATCTTTTAGAAAATTTACCTAGCACTATTATTTTCATCCATAACGTTAACTCTTAAATTTGTTACATATATTAAAAAATTTTCAGGTATTATTTTTTAAACTGTAATGATTTTTACCCCTATAGGTCACTTTAATAGGTAGCTTATTAAAGTGACCTATTGAGGAAAAATTCATTACATAAGGATACGTTAGACATATTAGGTAGAATATCATAACCCTTTAAAAAATAATTTAATTTAAGTACCTGTAATTAATATATAAGACAGGTTTATATCTGTTTGTAATTATTTGTAATTTTCTAACCATGGCGATCGTACTAAAAAAAAATGATTTGTGCTCCATTTTATTTGAACACTCTTCAGCTCCTTTTCAAGATAAAGTGAACTTCTTATTGAAATATATTGAAACTGCACATAAAAATAAAGTGGATAAAACTGATATATGTAAAATTGAAAATTTTATAAAATCAGTTGATATAAAACTGAAGAGTGTTCGGTATTCCATTGCTAAATTTCGATCGAAATTTTCTGATTGGCTGAATGAATGTGTAGAAGTTGCTATTTGCGTATCAACTGTTGGTACTCCCTGTAAGCAGTATGAGGATTTGAGCTCAAAATCTAAGAGGAAAAGGTTATCAACTTCACTAGAAACCTTATCTAACGAAGAAGTTTCGGACACTTTTAAAGCAATGTTAAGAAAAGAAAAACAGCCTTTGGATGCCATAAAAATTGCAAATATTCTTCCAACCGCATCACCAAGACGACTGAAAAGAATTGTAAAGAGTATACCCACACCATCATCTGATACAACGTTCACTGAGGAAGAAGCTATTGCGCTTATGTTGCAGCTGGGATTAAGTGATAACTACATAACGTTAAGAAAGGCGCTATCTGAAAAAGGAGTGGATGTTTTACCATCATATGACAAAATAAATGAAAAGAAGAAAAGCATTATACCATCTCCTATTGAAATAACTGATCGGAAGGCTGTTATTGGACTCGGCGCTCTACTCGAAAATACTGCTTTAAGGATTGCTTCTGACTTTTCTTCAGACCAACTAAAAAAAATAAATTCTTGTGATCTTCAACTCATTTGTAAGTGGGGATGTGATGGATTATCAGCACTCTCGGAATATAAACAAATCAACACAAGTGAATCATCTTCCGAGTATAAAAGTGTATTTATGGCATCGCTAGTTCCATTAAGAATTCGAAAGTATGCTGACAGCGATTCTCCATCAACCAGTTTCGATGATATTTGGAAGAATTCGACTCCAGGATCCAAAGCTTTTTGTAGGCCAATAAGCTTTGAGTATATAAAGGAATCCAAAACAACAACGCAAGATTTGATAAATCGTATTGAAGCAGAAATTAAAAACTTGGAACCTATAACAATCGAAATAGAAAATTATTCGTTTAACATGTCCTATGATTTAAAACTTACAATGATTGATGGGAAAGTTGGAAATGCCATTACAGGAACATCATCTACTTGGTACTGCTACATATGTGGTGATAAAAAATCAGAATTTTCGAATATTTCCAAGCAAAGATCAATAAATGAGGAAACATTACAATTTGGAATATCCCCCCTACATGCTCGCATACGATTTCTGGAACATTTTCTACATTTAGCATATGATTTAAAGTACAGAAGCATACAGGAAAATGCAAACAAAAGTGCAAATAACAATAAGGAGTTAATGGAAATGAGAGCCAGTGAGAAACGAAGAATTCAAGAGGAATTTAAAAAGCGGATGGGATTAAATATTGATAAACCACTCACAGGATATGGAAGCACAAACGATGGTAATACCGCTAGACGTTTTTTTAAACATTTTGAAACTACTTCCGAAATAACCGGAATTAGTATGGATTTACTGCAAAAGGTCAATATTATTCTAATGGCGATAAATAGCAAGCATAAAGTGAACGCAACAAAATTTGGAGAGTATTCTACAAAAGTTTCTAAATTACTTTTGGAATTATATCCCTGGAAAGAAATGACACCTACAGTTCACAAGATATTATGTCATGGAAAGGTCATCATAGAACATAATATTCTGCCTTTAGGAGAGCTTACAGAAGAACCCCAAGAATCGAGGAATAGAGACTTTAAGCATATTCATCAGTTTAGCTCAAGGAAGTGTTCTAGGCAGTCTCAAAATGAAGATATTTTTAATAATCTAATTCTATCTTCTGATCCTGTTTTATCTACTATAAGGAAACGTTGGATTTGCTACAAAACGTTAGCATTTGAAAATATTCATGAATTTAAAGATTTACTTTATCTTTTAGATATGGACTACTGTGATACCGATTATTTTACAAAATTATATTAATTTATAAAAAAAAAAATAAATAAAGACTATTTTTATATAAAATAAATACTTGTTAATTTTTTTTAGGGATAAAGAATAAAAGATTAATCGTAAAAAGTGGCTGTAAAAATTCATAAAAATTTAGGTAGTAAAACATGCCTAACAAATGAATGGATGAAAATAATAGTACTAGGTAAATTCTCTAAAAGATGTTGAGTTTTCCCTAATTAATTTGTCACTTAAAAAACATTAGGTAGGCATGTTATATATCAATGGAAAGGTAATTTTGTCTATTTTTCAAAACTGTATATAATTTTTGAAAATTAAAAAATTCGCGGAATACTTTTTTTAAAAAAATTAAAAAATGTTTTTTATTCAGTTTTTGCGAAGATACAAATTTTTCAAATTGCAATAAAAATTTTATTTATGAATATTTTTTGATGAAATTTTACAGTTAGGTAGATTTTTTTACTCAAAATCTAAAATTAAATAAAAAGTTCGAATTTTCTTATTAGAAATCCCGGAATTCCCAAAAAAGTTTTAAAAAATCCCAAAAATGGGATTTTTTGGTTTTTTGCCTATTATATCCATACCAGGGGCGGGGTTATCGAAACCCGTTACAAAATGATTAAGAACATATTGGGTCATATAAAACAGGTCACTATAATTTGATATCGACTATGCGATTTGAGAATTTTTGCTCAAAATTGAATTTTATATAAAAAATAGGGTTTTTTTGGATGGATCTGGTCCCCTCGGTATCAAAAATTTTTAGGTTTTGTTTCATTTATCGTATTTTATGTAAAGTCAGCTTTTCAAAAAGTATAAATTCTATATACATCTTCTTAGAAACTTTTTAGATAACTTAAAAAGAAAAAGATACTTTTTTCCCAAAAAAATGGCAAAAAATCGCCTTTTTTTAATTTTTTAAATTAAAATGCCTATAACTTTGGACTCAGTCATGATTTTTACATAATTCTTTCACTGCTTGATATATAGACTTGTTGTTAAGCGAATAAAAAAAAAATGGCGAAAATCGGGAATATTTAGACCCGCTATTATCAAAAAACTAAAGTAAGGACGGTAAAAATTTTAAAATTTTAATTTTCAAATGCGAATATCTCCTAAACTATAAGAGATAATTTACTGCTACGACGACATTTTTTATAGTGCTCGATGAGAAGATTCTATATACGAAATTTTTTTTAAATCGGAACTCAAATGAAGAAATAAGATCGTTTTAAAAATTTAACATAGCCGAGGTGTCCTAATTTGAGGACCCCCCGCCGGGCCCCTGGTTGGCCTATAAGGTCCAAATTCAAAACCTAAACTCGACAACACCTCCTTTTTGTGCATACCAAATTTCATTAAAATCGGATTAACCGTTTAGAAGTTACCGAATTATTTCCCTCTTTTTTTTTTCCTATACCACTGTGCAACGTTGTAAGATCTGACAAGCGTGTATACATATCTTAATAAATAACTGACTTACTTACTAACTTGCTTCATAACTAACTTATTTACTAATTAATTTGCTTCATTACTAACTTAATAACTGACTGAATACTGTTGCGTTAAAATTTCGCATTTCTAATCTATCAACCCACTGTGCAGATGTCATAGTAAATTGTCTTTGTCTTCTTTCTCATCTGAGTTTTTATTTATTTTTTTACTTTTCTTTTTTTATTTATTAATGACAAATACTATAAATGCAATTGTTCTAAACTTATTAAACTAAAAATTGTTTAAAAATCTAAATAAATTTTCTTAAATCACAATTTGCTAAAAAAATACCTAGCAAAATAAAAAAAGTAAAAACCTTTACTAAAGGTGAAACTAAAGTTAAATAACTAAAACCTTGGATTAACAAATTGAATATTCAATAAAATTAAATAAACAACAAAATACCCACAAACTACAAATACAACAGAATTGTTTTCAAGAAAGATTCATAAATTTATAAACGAAATAAAATGTTGAAGAAAAAAACTTACAGGTTGTGAGTTGGAATTGGTTTCATCCATAATTTTATCAGTCTCCATTTTCATCATATTTTTTTAAATTAAAACTTTAACTAAATTTCTAATAAATGGTTTTTATTTTTCTTTAAAACACAATGTTTAAGAATAATCAATTCAGATTCCACTAGGAAATCTAATAATAATTAAAATTACTTCTTTTTATTTGATAATTTTGTTTTGCAACACACGCACTATAAAATATTATTAAATGACAAATTGTACGAAAAAAAAAAGAAAATAAAAATCACAGTGAAATTTGAAGGAAAAAAATTAAATAAAAAAGTTGCAATCTTCTCATAAAATACACTCGCGTTTTTTTACAATAACAACACGTACACTTCTTCAATTATGATTCAAGAGAGATAGAGTGTTTTTACGTTTTCAAACAGCAGTAGTTGTTTCTCTCGCTCTCTCTCTGTTTAGGCAGGCAAATGTTTTCTTAAAGGTTTTGCATTATACAGCCTACCCTTTTGCACTTATAATCTTTGCCATAGGCAAAATTAAATATTATCTATTTCTTTCTGTCTCACACTAAAATTCGTTCGTAATTTTTCTTCTTTCTACTTTCAAGACGATGAACAAGCGCAAGTCATTCGTTGAAGAATTGTACTTTTTTTGCTTTTAATTTTGTAATAATTTTCTTGCATTTGTTTGTTATATTTGGAATTATAATTGTTTTCTATATATTGTTAAGTTTTCACAGCACTAAAAATGCATAAAATATGCAGCCGTAAGGGGTTTTAAAAATACTACTTTTGCAAATTTTATGTTAAAACAAATTGCTTCTTTATCCAAATTTGATGAAAAAAATAATAAACGCAACCAAACTCGGCGCGACCAGAAATAAAACTGAAATGAGGGAGACAAATAAACTTTTAAAATTTTATAACGGAGTTGTCAATTGAGGGTTATATTTAGAAAAACGCTGAAATTTCTAATCATAAAAACGCGTGTTTTTCTCTGAAATTTTTCAACATTTTTGATTACATACTTATGTATTAAAATATAGTAGTTTTTATAGTCCTTTATTTAATAAACATCATACTACTAAAAACTTTTTAAATTTTTTATTCCTGAATAACACAAAAGAAGTTGAATGTTAAAGCGAAAATATTTTTTCTTTCAGGTTTCAAAAACAATTTTGTCAAAGACATTGTCATAATATCTTGCTCCAACACGTTTTTACTCTAAATTTTATATAAAAATTTTGAGTAATAATTAAAAATAATTGCTTACATTTGTAAGATATAGGCTATTTTTAATAACTTATAAAATCACTAAGTTGCAACACTGTTGTCAATGTTTGTATTAAATAAATCGCCAATAATTTCAATTTATGATCTTGGAATTAAAAGTGCGAATTCTTAATCTCAGGATATGAATTATCCTTAAAAATCCTTTTGAAAATTCGAAAAATAATTTCTAAATCATGAGGTTTTATAAAAACACAATTTTAGTTTTATTTGACTTGTAATTCTTATTAGTTATAAAAGTTGTATTTTTAATGAACATAAAAAAAAACTTTAATATATGTAACAAATATGTTTAAGGTTTAAAATAATACCTATATCACGAGGATTCTAAGAAATACAATTTTAGTTTACTTTAGGCCAATTTCTGCCCTACACCACTATAGTGGGGAGAGCATTATGAGTTTTGTCTTGATGTTTGTAACACCCAAAAACCCATTAAAGTATACCAATCGGCTAAGAATGAGGTTGCTGTAAATTATTACTGCTTGATTTTATTAAAACTTTGACGTCGAAATCAGACGTTTGGGAAAGCAGCCTGACTTTCTGTGTCGATTAAGCTATATATGTACAATTTTCAAGGTAATTTGATGAAATTTCTTTCCTTTTTCTCGACACAAGGATGAGAATGATTGAAACCGTTTAGTTTCATATAGACTTTTTAAAGTATGTTCGAATATTGGAATTTTGTTTTGAACTTGTTTAAAAATATATACTAAATTTTTTCAATAATTTCTTGATGAATAGACCAAATGTCTATTCAGAGGAAAAAAGTTCGATGCCATGAGGATTCATTATTTATTTATTTTATTGGTATTTTTTTTTTCTAATTTTTATAGTTGTCCTTTTATAAAAAAAATCCGGCTGTTATCGAAAACCCTACCTAACATGCACGTTTGTTTTCAAAACATATAACAGCTGATTTTGACATTTCTTATCAAAACTATGTAGAATGATAATAATGACTATTTTCTTACACGATAATGATAATTATAAATAAAGAACTAGAAAAGCTTTTTTTTATACAATCATCAATACAAAACAACACGAAACTAATTTCCCTGTGGGCCAAGTCAAAAGTTATCATTTATTTAGCTTATCGTTAAGAAAAAGAGAAAATTTCCAGCAATAAAAAGTAAGTTAAAGAGAATGTGAACGACATGGAGTGAGTAAATAATTGCGTGTGCCTTCATATTGTTTTTATAAAGGGGCATTTCACTTTGAAACGACCCTGACAGCAGAAGGCTCTTTTATCATATTTTATTAATACAATTTTAATTGTCACACTAAAATTTTTCTGCTAAATTTGTAGTGTTTTTAACGCGTTTATTAAACAACATCACAAAAAGAACTATGGCCACTGCTAGCAATACAGAATTGGAATCTTTTGTTAAGAATAGCAAGAAGATTGTAGGAGCTGCTTTAAATTATATGTACGTTATAAGATTTATTTTAATATTTTATATTATACTAATTTTATTCTAATTTTCAGGGATATTGTTAGGGAAAGAAATGTCCCTGTACCAGAATTGCCTTTGATGTTTTTAAAACCCACCACTTCTTTGGTACAAGAAGGTCAAGATATTGTGGTAAGTATTAAAGCTAGAATAAAAATTTAGTT
The DNA here is from genome assembly GCF_015586225.1 of Lucilia sericata. Taxonomy (NCBI): domain Eukaryota; kingdom Metazoa; phylum Arthropoda; class Insecta; order Diptera; family Calliphoridae; genus Lucilia; species Lucilia sericata. The sequence continues at coordinate 34,806 of NW_023996072.1, read as the reverse complement.
TTTTTGTATTTATTTTTTCTTTCTATTTCCAGATACCCAAAGTTTTTACTAAGGTAGCCTATGAAGTTGAATTGGGTGTTATTATAGGCAAACATTGTAAAAATGTTTCCAAAGCTGAGGCCTTAAATTATGTTGGTGGCTATTGTTTGGCTTTAGATATGACTGCTCAGTGTGCATTGGGTGAGGCTCGTGCTAAAGGACATCCTTGGTCTTTGGGCAAAGGTTTTGATACTTCTACACCAGTATCTCGTTTTATTAAACTTGAAGATATCAAAGATCCTCACAATGTCGACTTATGGCTTAAACTTAATGGGGAATACAAACAAAAGGGCAATACTTCGGATTTAATTTTCAAAGTTGACGATCTTATTTCGTATACCTCACAATTTATGACTCTGGAACCAAATGATATTATTTTGACTGGTACACCCAATGGTTCGTTGCCCATTAAGGGAGGAGATGTCATTGAATGTGGCATGGGTGATATGATTAAAATGACTTTCAATTGTAAAGATGAATAATGATGAGAAACGGGAATGTGCATTATTAAAATAGTTTAAAAAATAATAATAAAATATTTTGTATAAAAATATGATCAAATTAAATTTGTTGTTTTAGAGCTTTTAAATGTTCAATGCTTTTCATAATGGCCAACATTTCATTTTGTATATTAGCACTTTCTATAGCCAAATCCACTGATTTCTTAAATTGTTCTGCCGCATTACGCAAAGACATGGAAGGCAAGATGGTAAACCAGTGCATGGGTTCCAAATAACCCTCGTTCTTATCTACTTTGTGACGTAGCAAACTTTTCTTGCAGCCCGCTACAGTTTCCTCATTTGCCTCCTCTGTTACTAGACACAAAGCCTTACAGTCTTCACTGTTTTCGGTGGGAATTTGTGCCACACTTATAGTTTGAGAGCCTTGATTATAACGTGTTTTGGCCAGTAACAACTGTCCGGCATTGGCTAGTTAGTGAAATTTTGTTGAAGTTATTAAAAAGCCTTAAATTCTTAGCAAAGTATTATTCTTACTTGTTTTTTCAATATTAACTCGACAGTTTGTTTGTTGTTCTATTAAATTTAACAATTCCAAATACAGGGAATCCAGTAAATTGTTTACGTCATTTAAATTAGTCGGCATTATTATTTATTTTTAAATTGTTTAATTAAATGAACAGAAATTATTTTTATTAAAGTTGTCAACTTTTTTCCTAAAAATGGAATCTATAAACACAGCTGTTAATCATATGACTTTAGGAAGTGTTCTGAGCTTGTTTACCTTTTGTTTTTAAAGATAACCAACACTAGTTAATGCGTATATTCACCACACCCTGGTAATAATTAGAAAATATTTTTTTTGTTTTATCTTCTTTCTTGTCTTTAAAATGAAATTCTTAATTATTGTTTTAAATTTTTTAGTCGAAATAAGTAAATGGATTCTTTAAAGTTTATACTAACACGGATTTTTTGGAAATTCGAATTTTTAGGGGGTTAAAAAGTAACTTTGATAACCTCATATCTCCTAAACTAAAACAGCTACAACCAACATTAAATAGTTATCGTTGTTCATTAAAACAATAAACGGAAGGATGTATTGTACTTTATTTGAAATTCGGCCCTATTGTAAAAGGGCAAATTTTTTTTGTTTTTTGTATTGAGGTTTTAAGATTATTGTTATTTACCTGCTGAGTATATTAACTCAGGATCTAAAATGTAACGAAATTTAATAAGAACTGGCAACGAAACTCTTTAATTTGACTTTTTCACCACACCTTGTTATTAGAACACTTACCAACACTGAAAAAGGTTAAATCTTAATTGACATTTATCTCGACGTGTAGTTTTTTAAGTGTGTTTACTATTTTAATATTTGTTTAACAAATTATTACAAAACTTTAAATAAATAAAAAATGGATAAAAACATTACATTTATATAAGAGTTACAAGTAAAAAACTTAAAAATAATCTAATTTAAAACGTAGGAAAAAGAGGGTAAGTACCTATAGTAACCCCCCGACAAAAAAAAAACAAAACTAAGAACAATAACAACAAACAAGCTAAACAAATCAATGAGAAAATTGGGCCCCAGAGTAGATTACAAAAAAAAAATAATTAGCAAAAAATATTTTTGGTGTAGTATAGAGAGTCTTTGTTATTAGATTAGAGGAAAAAGTGAATAAAGTGAAAGCTAAAAGAAAAATGCCAAGAAAAAAGTTGAATTTAAAAGTTTGAAAAGTTGAAATTGAAATACACGTGATATTGTGTGAAAATTAAGGGTTTTGGTTTATTTTTTAAATTCAAGAATGAAAACTGACTCAACTACTAATTCAGTAGCAACAATAAAACCAATTACAACATCAACAGCAGCGGTGGCAGCAACAGTAACCACATCAACGATGAATCCCTCATTGCTGAGACAACGTCATACTAATACGGTTAGTTAAAGAATAAGATTTACACTAAAATAGTTGTTGACTTATAGCTGTGTCTCAGATTTCATTTATTACGCCAAACTAATCGTCTTGCAGTTGGATACAACAAAACATTAGCATTAAAAACATTGTTAAGATCATAGTCATCATTATTTTTAATAAAAATAATACATATTGCTGCTAGTTTTTGTTTAAATAATTGACTAATATACATTAAGTATATGTTTTAATAGGGCTCATTGATTTGTCGTGTGTTTTGTGACTAAACTAAACTTTAGTGTATGAAAGTTTTTTTTTATAAATAAATTTTACATTTCACAGTCATCGTTATTGTGGAGTATTTGATAAAAAGAAAACATCAAGATTATAATTTAATATTTTAGCAATTCATGTGTTTTTTCATGCATTATTTAATATTTTTTATTAGTAATATAAACAGTACAACCTGTTGTACGATACTTGTTTAATTCTATTAAACATTTACTATTTAACATGTTTGTTTTTATTTTCTATACAAGTTTTTGCCTAAAAAAGTTACTGATTAGGATTCAGCAGTATTTGTTTAAATGTCGTGAGAAGAATGTAAAACAGTGAGTGGCTATTAGGAAATATTAAAGCGAATTATTTAATTTATTTTTAATAAAACATTTAGTAGGAAAAATCGAACTCAATTTCTGAAGAAAAATCTATCTGTCTATCTATCTATATATCATCTATCTATCTATCTATGTATCTATCTATGTATCTATCTATGTATCTATCTATCTATCTATCTATCTATCTATCTATCTATCTATCTATCTATCTATCTATCTATCTATCTATCTATCTATCTATCTATCTATCTATCTATCTATCTATCTATCTATCTATCTATCTATCTATCTATCTATCTATCTATCTATCTATCTATATATCTTTCTATCTATCTATCTATCTATCTATCTATCTATCTATCTATCTATATATCTATAAGTCTGCCTATCAAAATTATCACTTTTCCAAAATATGTATTTCATTTCGAACAATTTACTAACACGTCTTACTGTATGAGTTTGTCGTTGTAAAATCCCTTGTCTCATAAAAAGTTTTTTTACTGACGTTACTGTTTTTGCAAAAACCCACATACAATAGCACTCTACTATCTTATCGCGCTAACCATTATACTGTATCCATATACATACTTGATTTAAATTAAACAAACTGTTTTTTCTTTTGTTTTATCACACAACAGAACCTGGAGCAGCAGCAGCATTCTCAACATCAAAGTAAACAGACTGCTGCTGAACTTGGAGCAGACAGTATGTTTAATAATTCCCTAGACAAAGACGACGAAGAAGACACACTCTATAGAAAACACAATATTCTACATAGTCGTCTTACTACACATTTACAAGAGCGGCAAAATAATTACAACAAAAACTTCGATACGTATCCCCCCAAAAGAAATTACGCCAAGAAATCAACGCAAAATAATCCATCATCATTATCAACGAGTAATATTTTACAAACCACAACAACACTGAGACGAGCAATGTACACTGGAAGATCGTTTACGAAACGTTCAGCGAAAAGAAGTTTTAGTGAGAGTTCAGCAGAGAAATTACATCGTTATACGACAAGCGATAGTAGTACTAGTCAAGAGGAGGAAGAGGATGAAATAATGATGAGTACAGCGGATAAACGTAAAATGACTCGTAGAAGTTTAAGTAGTGGACTTCAGCATCATCATAGTAAATATCAACATCATCAAATGCCACAACGCAATCAAAGAATATCGCAAAGTTTAGATGCAGAAGATGATGGTGGTAGAGCTTTTGGTTGTTCACCAATATTTGGCAAACATTCAGAGTATGTCAGTGATTTGATTGATATTGGTATCAGAGTTATATTGGTTGTTGTTTTTAGGTAAGTTATAACATTTTTAATAAAATTCATTTTGTATATAAATAAGTAAGTAAGTAAGTAAGTAAGTAAGAGTAAGTAAGTAAGTAAGTAAGTAAGTAAGTAAGTAAGTAAGTAAGTAGAAGTAAGTAAGTAAGTAAAGTAAGTAAGTAAGTAAGTAAGTAAGTAAGTAAGTAAGTAAGTAAGTAAGTAAGTAAGTAAGTAAGTAATAAGTAAGTAAGTAAGTAAGTAAGTAAGTAAGTAAGTAAGTAAGTAAGTAAGTAAGTAAGTAAGTATAAGTAAGTAAGTAAGTAAGTAAGTAAGTAAGTAAAGTAAGTAAGTAAGTAAGTAAGTAGTAAGTAAGTAAGTAAGTAAGTAAGTAAGTAAGTAAGTAAGTAAGTAAGTAAGTAAGTAAGTAAGTAAGTAAGTAAGTAAGTACGTAAGTAAGTAAGTAAGTAAGTAAGTAAGTAAGTAAGTAAGTAAGTAAGTAAGTAAGTAAGTAAGTAAGTAAGTAAGTAAGTAAGTAAGTAAGTAAGTAAGTAAGTAAGTAAGTAAGTAAGTAAGTAAGTAAGTAAGGTAAGTAGTAAGTCCGTAAGTAAGTAAGTGTAGTAAGTAAGTAAGTCTGTAAGTAGTAAGTAAGTTTTTAAGTAAGTCTCCTTCACCCAGTCAGTAAGTAAGTAAGCGTAGTAGTAAGTATCGTAAGGAAGTCAAAGAATTTTTTCTCCTTCAACCAGAACAAAACCAAAAAAAAATTGAATGCTCCAACGACCAAATTTACCCCCCTCTTTCTTCTACAGTAAATTGAGAAATTCAAACAGCCTTTACACGCGTCATCCACAAAGAGGAATGTGGATGTATAGAATCCTCGTACCAAAGATTATGTTTCACCTTTATCTCTACTATTGGCCGTTATATTTGGGCCGTTCTTTGTAACATTAATACATCTGGCGTTAACAAAGGATCGACGAGATTTTCGTGCTGCCAGTTGGGCCTGGACTTTAATATTGGGTTTAAATGGTTTGGCCACAAGTCTCTTGAAAATCAGTGTGGGACGTCCCAGGCCAGATTTTTATTATCGTTGTTTTCCCGATGGTGTCATGCAATTGGCACACAATGGAACGGGTGTGGAAAATATGTTGGATTTATTTAATTGTACCGGTAATTTAAGGGAAATAAATGAGGGACGTAAAAGTTTTCCCAGTGGACATTCGTCATGTAAGTTTTTTTTTTTGGAATTAAAAACCAATAATTAAAGAAATTAATTAAATTTTTTAACTTTTAGTTGCCTTCGCCGGTTTTGGTTTTATTACCTACTATGTAGGTGCCAAACTGCATGCCTTTAATCATCGTGGCCGTGGTGAATCTTGGCGTTTGTGTGTTGCTATAACACCTTTAGTGTTGGCAGCTTTAGTAGCTGTTAGTCGTACTTGTGATTATCATCATCATTGGGAAGATGTTACCATTGGCAGTTTGATTGGTTTAGTGGTCTCCTATTATATATATAGACAATATTATCCCTCTATATTTTCACCCCATTGTCATCGTGCTTATCCAAGGGGCTCATATAACACCACTAAAACCTTGCCGGAGCAAACTATTATACCAACACGCAATCGCAGACGTTTACATTCGTATAAACGAGTGCCCAGTGAAGAATGTGGCGAGGCTAGTCTTTTGTGTGAGGCACAAAATGAAGGTTTTTCAGCTGAGACAGATAAAAGGCCATTGATAAGTGAACAGAAAACCGAGAATAAATGGTTTTGAATATTTTACAATGCACAAGTAAACTACAAACATACAGTTGTAGTTAATTGTATTTTGTAACATTATTAGTTAATTAATATTTTGTTAATTTATACTACTATTTCTACTAAATATCTTGAATCAGTTAATTGCATATTCAGCTGGCTGTATTTTTCTATTTATATAAATATTTCTATGTATTATTTTAATCTATCTTTATTAGTTTTAAGTAATATTTTTTAAGCACTTTTGTAGCAAAAACAAAAACAATTACTCCTTATATCTGCTCATCTATTATTGAGTTAAGGATCAATTGAATTACACCAAAAGCAAGAAGCTAAATTACACAGCTATGACATTTAATGTCCTTGTGAATTTATAGTCAGTCTAGTTAAATTTAGTTTATTAATTAAAAAGCTACAAAACAAAAATTATCATCATTTTATTATTTATACAAAGATATTATATATAATAATAAAAATAGAAAGAATAAATGAAATAACTTGTCAATTGCAAGAGATAATAATGCGTTTTTTTTCCTTAACAGAGTGATGAAACATTCATTCTACAATTTTAATGACCTATAGATAACTAATGAATTAATTAAACCATCCAACAAATGGTGAAAAAGTTACTAATCTCATCCATAACATATGCAGTATATTTTGTTCACGTTGTTAAATAACTTACACCTAAAAATAGGCAATGTTGAGTGAAAATAATAATGACCATTTATGATCACTCAAATTCTAAAAGAAAATAACATGATTTACAATAAAAACACATGTTTATGGTGATATTTTCCAATGAATCACGATGTCACTTGAGGAAAGTGGCAAAAGAAGAGGTAGAATCTTGTTTTAACAAAGTTACAGACGATTTCAAGTTGTTGACCAAAAAATCTATCTTTGAAGAAAAATATCGATTTCTAAGAGAAACTATGAGTGATCACGAATCAAGCTTCTTTTTCACTTGTAATGTGTTGAAACGAAATTACAGAAGATTTTAAGTTTTCGACAAAAAAAAAAATGATTTCTTTAAGAAAAATTACTGATTTTTAAGGAAAATATTAGTGATCACTAATCAAGGTCTGTTTTTTCAAGTTTTCCACCAAATAATATATATTTTTGAAGTGATCTCAAAACGATCTTGTTTTTTCAATTTAAACGCATTAGGAAAAATTATCGATTTTAAGGTAAAACATTATTGATTAAAAATCAAGCTTCTTTTTCAATTTAATCGTGTTTTAACGACTGTAACAGTCAATTTTAAATTTTTACCAAAAAATCTATTTTTGAAAAATAATATCGATTTTTAAGGGAAAACATGAAAGATCATGAATCAAGTTTCTTTTCCAATTTAAACGTGTTTTAACGAAGTTACATCTGATTTTAACTTTTCCTCGATTTTTAAAGGAAACCATCAAATTCAACAACAAAAATCGAATTGTTAATAAAAATCTAAAATCAATTTTTAAAAAAATATAGTAAAATCATTATACTTTAATGTATATAAATTATGTTTCTTTTAAAACCTTATAAATCTTATCGTTTTCATATTTTAGTGCATCTTATCAACAAATAAGAAATTATTATTTCTACAGAATAAAACAAATAATAATGTATTGAAAATAAATTTTAATCAAAAAAGGGTTCTTTTTATCGAGAACAAATATTTATTTTACTATTTTCTATTCATTATTAATCTAATGTCCGAAATTAATATTGAACTTTTTTTAAAAAAGAAAAGTAAGATAAGAAAAGGGTTAAATATACGATAGACAGTGACGTGGTACTTGGAGTATGATGGGTTAAGGGGTTGAGCTTTTTAAAGGAAGTTGTAAAAATTTAAAGAATTATTTAAAAACATTCTAATAAATATATACACTTTAAAAAACTTTTGAACCTGTAATGCCACGTAAGCAAATTTTATTAAACCTCACGATCATTAAACTATAAAATGTCACAATGTGATTTTTTTCTAATTCTTATTCTTACAATATAATCGTAAATTTAACTTGCATTTCCAATCATATCTATTAGTTTCGTTTGTGGGACACTTTAACTTTATGGCGATTACTATTTTTTTTTATATTTAGTTATAATACAATTTACTCGACGGACTCCAACGATAATTTTGATATTGAAATCAAATATTTTTATTTCCAAGTAATAAATATGTAATCAGGTACAAACTTACTGTACATGTGTTGGTACATACATACATATGTATCGATGAAAACGTTTTATATTCGAAAAAGAAAAATGATAGAGTTAAAAAATTGGCTGGTTGTGTTTTTTCTTTTGGCTGATAACGATAAGACGACGACGATACTTATCGAATCTAGGCATACAATATAGTTAAACTACTTTAAATTTTTATTCTATTTCGTTTAAGTATTTACACATTATTACTATTTTCCCATATATATTTTTCTCAAGACGAAGTCAATGTGTTATCAGTGAACAAATAGCGTAAAATAGCGATCGTAAGTTAGATGACTATTTCGATTTTAGGGGACAAAAAAAAAAAAAAAACCATGTGCACTCGTAAGGTAGGAACTACCTGTCGAAGAAAAACAACAAATAAATTATTAGTTCGATATGATCGGAGTTAAGAACATGAAAACATTTTGAGAAAGGGTGTACTAAAGAAGAATTGGAGTTATAGTTCCATAATTTAAGATCCATGCCAATCCAAGAACCATGATCCACCATAATATTTATAAATTTATATGTGAAACCTTAAACAGATTATATTAGATAATTCAGAAGCTTTATATAGATAGATGTAGATGGATAGATAGATAGATAGATAGATAGATAGATAGATAGATAGATAGATAGATAGATAGATAGATAGATAGATAGATAGATAGATAGATAGATAGATAGATATATATATATATAGATAGATAGATAGATAGATAGATAGATAGATAGATAGATAGATAGATAGATAGATAGATAGATAGATAGATAGATAGATAGATAGATAGATAGATAGATAGATAGATAGATAAATAGATAGATAGATACATAGACACATAGATAGATAGATACATAGACACATATATAGATAGATACATAGACACATAGATAGATAGATAGATAGATAGATAGATAGATAGATAGATAGATAGATAGATAGATAGATAGATAGATAGATAGATAGATAGATAGATAGATAGATAGATAGATAGATAGATAGATAGATAGATAGATGATAATAGATAGATAGATAGATAGATAGATAGATAGATAGATAGATAGATAGATAGATAGATAGATAGATAGATAGATAGATAGATAGATAGATAGATAGATAGATAGATAGATAGATAATAGATAGATAGATAGATAGATAGATAGATAGATAGATAGATAGATAGATAGATAGATAGATAGATAGATAGATAGATAGATAGATAGATAGATAATAGATAGATAGATAGATAGATAGATAGATAGATAGATAGATAGATAGATAGATAGATAGATAGATAGATAGATAGATAGATAGATAGATAGATAGATAGATAGATAGATAGATAGATAGATAGATAGATAGATAGATAGATAGATAGATAGATAGATAGATAGATAGATAGATAGATAGATAGATAGATAGATAGATAGATAGATAGATAGATAGATAGATAGGTAGATAGATAGATAGATAGATACATAGACACATAGACACATAGATAGATACATAGACACATAGATAGATAGATATATAGATGGATAAATAGATAGATAGATAGATAGATAGATAGATAGATAGATAGATAGATAGATAGATAGATAGATACATAGACACATAGATAGATAGATATATAGATGGATAAATAGATAGATAGATAGATAGATAGATAGATAGATAGATAGATAGATAGATAGATAGATAGATAGATAGATAGATAGATAGATAGATAGATAGATAGATAGATACATAGACACATAGATAGATACATAGACACATAGATAGATAGATAGATAGATAGATAGATAGATAGATAGATAGATAGATAGATAGATAGATAGATAGATAGATACATAGACACATAGATAGATAGATATATAGATGGATAAATAGATAGATAGATAGATAGATAGATAGATAGATAGATAGATAGATAGATAGATAGATAGATAGATAGATACATAGATATATAGAATGAAAGATAATACTTGACCACATGCTTCGCATCAAGAATATATACTATTGTCGTTGTTGGGGTTCCCGGTCATTGTATAAAAGGTTCCTATATTGCCCTGTTAAGATACAGGTTTACTAGATTGGTTGGTACATTATTGAACTTTATGTCGGAAGTATAAAATTTTAATATTCGAAATCAAATTCTTTTCTACACGCCTTTACAACTTAACCAACAGGTCACCTATTCTGGTGATCTAGACGACTGCTGTGTCTATTCGAAATAAATCCTTTGTATAACTCAAGTAGCGAAAAGATATATCTCATGATTGGAGGTCTACTGGAGATGTTGATGAGATCAATATACTTAGAATTTTATTTATAGTGTAGAGAAAGATCACTCTGATCAGTCAATCGTGTAAAGGACAAAGTAACGATCACACAAATTTGTTAATTTTTTTTTTTATAAAAATTCGAAAATTGCGTGTAAATTGTTAATAAAAGAATTTACAGGAATTATAATGAGAAGCTGTGATCACTCAAATTTTACGCTGAATATCGGTTTATTATTGGTAATTAAAGAATTCAAATAGCAAAAATAATATAACTTATAAACGTATAAAGTATCATTGGACGATCATTTTATATTAAACATAATATTAATGTTAACAGAAGTATAATAAGGAGCAACTACTAATATCTTGTTTATCTTTCGCTCATAGATTAATAAAAGAATATATTAATATGAAAGAGTCTGTATGTAGAACATGTAGGATGGAATCTTTCATAAAGAAATGAAAATTACAATATGATCTAACCAAGAACTAAACAACAATGACCAAAAAATAGATGTAAATGGTCTTACGGGATTTACTAAGTCCAGTACTTAATATTTTTATAAAATTATAGTTTTAAAGACTAAATTAGACTGGTAATTAGAAATTTCCTAAATTTCTAAAAAACAGCAAAAGTACCTGGAAATCTTAAGCAACACTTCCTAACAAAAATACACTATTATATATTTACTTCAACCCTTGATCTACTTTTTATCTCGCGTAAATACGAAGACAGTTAGTTAGATACTAGTAGTCGTGTTTTTTCTAAAACCCTTTAACGAAACACTTAAACAACAACAAACAACAAAACGAGAAACCAAGAAAATTGTTATCTATTGGTCAGTAGATTAAACAAGAAAAACAAATAACCGTAAAGTTATGATTTCTTTCACGTTTCGTAAATAAAAGTGTCAAAAAAATTTATAAAAAAAAACAATGTTGATTATTATCAATTGATAATAAATACGAATAAATAAATAAAAACGACGAAACCGAAGTAAAAGGAAAAAATGCAATACGCAACCACCGTTCGGTGTAAATACTCGACATAGAAAGCCATAAGTAACAGTTTAATAAACCTACATATCTTTGTATTTCAACACAAACAAACAAACAAAACATCGGAGAACCAAACGATATAGAACATTGACGATATCAGGGAATATAAAATATAAAAATATAGATAACGGTTAACATATAAAAGCAATATCAGTAAAATGATTTGTCATCATTAGGTAATCGAACTACAAAGAGTGTACAACACCATCATATTTATAACGATTTTTAAAATTTGTGACAAAATTTTTGAAATAAAAAAAGAATTATTAAAATTTGTTAAAAAAAAAAATATGAAAAATCTTATTAACTAAAAAAGGAGTTAAATTTTATTTAATAAAAAAATAACTTGTGCAAGTGTGTGAATTGAATTTGTTAAAAAAAAAAAACTTTAAACTTTGATGTTACAGGGCGAGTAGAGTAGGGGGCTCCTCACATGTCTTTTATCAAATAAAATAAATTTGCTATTTGTGAGATTCTTCTATTCTACTTTCAACATGCATCAACAATCATCAAAAAATTCCTCAGAGTACAACAAAAAAGTGTGTTTTTGAGTGTCATTTGTTTGAAATACAATTGTATTTAAATTAACTTTTTTTCTAAAATGTTATCTTACAGTGTTCTCTTTTCCGAAAGTGTTTGCAAAAAGAGCTTAATAAATCGTTGTCTATTAGTGGGAGCAACGTATGGGGATCACTTGTGTGAGTCAAGCCATGTGATTTTGTAATAGGGGGTGGGGATTTGTCAGGCTGTTAAAGTTGTGTAGAATATATTGATGTTTGAATGACTACAAAATTTGCGGGAATTATTTATTCAGGTGCGAAATGTAATTCTTTTATAATTGAAAATGGGATTTAGATTATGTAATTAAATAATAATCCTGGTTGATTACGATATTGTCCACTTAACTAGCAATTGGTAATGATCGAAACTTTTACAACTTAGGTCAGTTTTTCAGACTGTTAGAAAAAACTTGTTGATTTTTACGTTAATTCTTTTGTAAATCTGGTAGAAGTTTAACTTAACTTTCGAATTCAGGCCCTTCTTTTTAAATACTTTCGTTTTATGAAAGTAATTTTCCTTAAGTATTGTAAAATTTTAAAATAACCAAATTGTTTTCAAAATGTATTGTAATTTAACTAAACTAAAGAGGCTTTGAAAAATTTAGGGACTAAATTTAAACTTTTTTTCATTAGTTGGGTTAAAAATTTATAATATTTTTTTATGATTTTATTAAAATTAAACAAACACTAACATTATATATAATGCATATCAAAGGCATATCTTCTCTATTTATAGCTATAACATCCGAAATATTCAAAATTCTAAAAAAATCATGGGGTTTGTCGGAATTTTTCTGATATCTCCGTTATTTATGAATCGATTATGCTGATTTTCAATAGCAAATCTCTCGAAAGCATATCTGATGAATTATTAAAAATTTGGATCTCGAAGTTAACCAGGGTCTTCAGAAATGTTTACAGTTAGGTAGCTGTATAACAAAAACAATTGCCTGTGGTTCTTTAGATGTTTGTTGCACAAAAGTTTTTGACGACACTTAAATATTACACTTTGAATACTGCTGCCGATGCTCTATAATAGAACGCTGCAAGAGTTCTATAATACTCAATTTTCCATTCCTACTCTAATCCGAACAAGTACGTCAGCTACATCAAGGAACGCTGCCTCAAGAACAAAGAAAGAGCAACAGGGTTGAAGTCGGCAAGTGTAAATACCTCAATAAACACTTCATGAGAAATCACATTAATAAAATCATTATTTTTCTGATAATTTTAGAGAAATCTACTACCACGTAAGAAGGATTATAAAAATTACACGCCTTTTAATAAAGAATGTTTAAAATTTAACAAGTTTTCGTTGCACATAATAAGATCGTTTTTTATAATTAATAAGAAACATTTTGAATTAAAATAACAAAATTAATAAGCTTACCTTGCTATTAAACCGCCACAAATTTATGAATCTCCTTTTCTATACTTGTAACTCGTTAACTTTTTATTTATACATACATTTTGCTAATTAAACTAAAACGCTGCAATTGTTATTACTTTTAAAAACATTTTTGTTTATTTAAACTATTTTTTATTAGCACTATTATTGAAATTTATATATTATAATAGCAATTTTATAACACCCACCCACATGCTGGTTTTAGAAGCCACTAAGAAAACAATAACAACGTTTAGCAATTATTTATTTTGTTTACATCATTACAGCAGTGTGAGTGAAAAAGAGACAAACAGAAAGTCATAAAGTGAGGTTTTCTTTTAAAAACACCGTTACTTTATGGTAAACAATAAATAAGTGTTGCTAACCATAGAAAATAGAAAACAGCTTAAAATCTCTAAAAATCTGTAGTAATCACACAATGTTATAATTCAAATTAAAAATACAATAAAATTAAGTTGAAATGTAGAATAATTAAGTTAAAAATAGAAAATTATAATTGTAATATTTCATTAACCATTTTTATAATAAAAAACTAAAAATGATAATAAAATATAAGTATAAAAAGTATATTTTTATATTGTCACATTTCCTTTGAATTATTTTTCAAAAAAATGACTTTTTAATCTAAAAAAATAACTACAAATAAATTTATGTATTTTTTTTTTAACTATTGATGAGCTCATTTATTTACTATGATTATATAAAAAATACAAAATTTATGAACTTAGTACTTAAAGAAAAAAAAAAAGAAAAAACAATAACTTGTGTGGAGACTTTATAATCTTATCAAAATGAAAAGTTTTCAAGTGCTATAATAAAATAACCTGACAAATAATTCCATTAAACGACAAAAAATTTATTACATCACTTTTACATAGAAATTACACGTAATGGTTAGAAAGACTCGTTTATATAAAAATCAGAATTTTTGTTATATACCAACTGCTAAGAACTTTTTTGTTTTTTTATTTAAAATCTTATCTTGCTTTTACTTAAGCATATTTTTTTCTATATCGATTTTGAAAATGTTATTTTTGTATTGGTTTTATGCATATTGACTACTCATTTTTTATAAAAGTTGTATTTTTTATAAATTATCTTTATATACAAGGTATTTTTTTTATAAGATTATTAAATGCCATGAGGTTTTCTCGTTATCTTTTCGGTCAGTTATTGATTAGTAACTAAGTGTATGTATGTATGTATATAGTGTATGTTCTATTTTTTTAAAGAAATGTACTTAAAAATATTTTTTATAGCCTTGATATTAAAAAATAACAAGTGTCTCATAACTTACCTGTTAATGCAATAAATAATAGTTTTTATGTAGAATTACAGTTTTAAATTAAAAAATAATTTGATTTATTTCTTTATTAGGGTATACTTCTAGGCTTTTTTAATTAATATTTTTTTAATAAATAATTTAAATTTTTAATTTCTAAATTGATTTTTTTTGGGGATTTGTTTTAATATCTGGTGATGTCTTGGCTGAATTTTGGGGATCTATTTGACTCATTTTAAGAAAAAAAAACAGGTAACAATGCTGAATTCAGTTATGTCGAATTATAAATATATTATCACCTAAAACTAACCAAAAATTCAAAATCGATTTTAGTGTTGATTTTGATTAAAAAATGTTAGATATAGCCGTTTGCGTTTTAGGTGACGATATGTAGTATAGAATCATATTTTTCCTAATTAAACCCAAAAACTCTTTTCATTTCTTTTTATATTTTTTCATTTAACAATTAGCTCTTCTTAATTAACGCTAATTGTTAACACTGTTATTTACTAAAGAAATAAACCAGGAAAGTACCGTTAGTTTTAGTGATGCCATACAGTGACAAGTGTTGTCACTAGTGTCAAGTAGTTAAAATTTGTAATTTTTAACTGGGAAAAATACAAAATTTAAAAACTAAGAATTGTAATTTCTGGTTTTATATTTGTTACAGCCTAAACTTGTTTTACTTTTTTACCTTTATAAAAAAATAACTAAAATTAAATAAATCTGAAGCATTATTTCGTTATATAAGTATGTATAGTATATTTTATTTAAAATACATATTTTCGTTTATAATACAAATTACAAATTAAATTTCTATTAATTTTTTTTATTTGTTTTATACAAATGTATACAATGTTGCTAATATTTTTTCGAGATTCACAATTTTTACATAAATTTACTAAACAATTATAAACAAAATATACTTGTAAGGCTTTTAAACACTGTCAGTATACTTTCAATTTAAACATATAATTTTAGTAATTTACCTGGTAAAGTGAATGCCTTAAATGTTTTCTTTTTTTTCTAAATTAAAATATAAACAATATTTACTAAATTATTTATACATAAAATTGATATTTACAAAAACCATTAATTTATTTATTTAATACTTAAATAATAATGGAATATAATAGTTTACAATAAATGTACAAGAAATTAAAGTTTCATTTTTAGGTTTTTCTTTATTAATTTAATAATTATAATATCACAAAAAAGAGGAATTTAATACATAACAAAAAAATTTTCCAAATGCTGCTAGAAAAAAAGCAACATTTTCTTTTTAAAGCAAATTATTAAAAAAACAAAAAGAATAATACATAGATAAATAAATAATTATTAAAAAAACTTGATTTTTAGTTCATAAAGCTGCTTACTGTGTTTTTGTATTTTGTTAGGAAACAAAATTTTTTTAAAAATCATAATAACATTTTATTATATTTAAATAATATTTATTAATTAATAAAAATAATAATAATTATAATGACTAAAATTGGTTACTTGTAATGAGTGTTTTAAATTTTCAATTTGTTACTTTAACTTGTTTATATTTTTTCCCAAAACAAGGCACTTGTTTTAAAGCGGATTTTTTTTCATTTAATTATAGTTTGTGGGATTTGTTATTTTAGCTGCATACATATTGGCAACTTTATATATAAATTCGTATTGTTCCTTGGTTAGTACCGCACTGGCCCGTCCCCTTCTCACATAATAGACAATTTGTGGTATGTCTACTGTACGTTTGGGCGTTTCCAAACTTCTTATTGCTATGTCACAGGCAATTATTGTGCCTGTACGTCCAGTACCTGGAGAGCAGTGAATAGTTAAGGGACTAAAAGTATATAAAAAACAAAAATTTGAAACATACAACATATAGAATAAGAAGAGTTTTAGATAGATAAAGTTTAAACAAACACTAGGACAATTACAGGAAATATAAGGGGAAGAAATAGTGTTATGTTAAATTGTAAACTTACAGGAATTTTAATAAAAACTTTTTAGAGTTTTCTTATTCTCTGTAGAATCACATTTCTATAGACTAATGTTACAATTTTTCTATTATTTCATTATGTATTTCAGAGTATTTCATCTTATATAAACGCTAATTGGCATCACTGTTATTAAAGAAATAAAAACGAAAATACCGTTAATTTTAGTGATGCCAGAGAATGACAAGTATTACCAATAGCACAGTGCTGCCAATTTTTCATTATTATCCTTCAGATCATGTTACAAAAACCGCTAGAAACTTTCAAATTTATCTTCTATTCTCGCTATAGGCTGGCTAGACTATATACTGAACTATAGACTAGTCTTTAGACTAAACTATAGACTAGACTAGTTGGTAAATTTTGTTGTTAAAAGTTCTTCATATAAATGTTCGGAAATAGAATCAATATTGTTTAATTTAGTGAAACTCTGCTTTTCCATTAAAAAGTATTCTCATAAATTAAAATTTATATGGTATTAAATATTTGTAATAATTTTTCGACTTACCCCTGATTTCTAGCAGTCTTTTTAATAGGCACCATCGATATATTACCATTAATTTCACCCGTACTACCATTAGCACTGCTGCCATTCGAATTGGGAGACATAGTTGAACCATTATTGGATACCGTGCCCTCTTCAGCTGATTTGAGGGTAGCCATAGAGGATTTCTCCTTATCCTCATTGGCCTGTTCAATGGCATAACTAATAAGAGATGATCTCGCTTCCAAAAGCATAGCAATAATGGGAGCTTCTTCTGCCGGCACGCCCACTTCGGGCCATTTATACCAATAATGCGTCAACTCTCGACTGGCATTTTCATTAACATTTTTCAGCAGTATTGTCGAAATGGCATATTTATCTTTAACCTCACGATTTTGTAATGTTATTTGGAAGTCACCAAAGCTGGAGTGATTATCCAGCGTCACCGAGGGCGGTAGATATTCAGCACATTTCTCAACACCATTTTCTATAAGATCGGTGGCTTGGATGATAACACGTGACTGTTGTTCCCAAATCATGCGCCAGAAATCTTCAACGGTAGATTCTAGGGGTGCTTGGCAGGCTATGTAATAGTTGGGAGAATCTTTGGGACCCTGTAGAAAATAAAAAATGGTATTTGATTTTATTCTTTTTTTGTTAGATGAAGTAATCTTCATGTTAAGTTTTAATAGAAGTGGGTTTCAATTGCGTAAATTTTATTCTTTTAATCTTTATATGGTTAAAATAATTAATAATATATATTTGATGATTAATAAACAATATAAAAATACCTGTTTTTTATAAATTTATTATGTGTTTTCATAAAAAAACTTAATTTGTGTTATATCAAAATACGAGGGTTGTTTCAAAATAAAAAACTTTATGCTTCGGAACGTTTAAACTAGTTAAAGATTTCATGAAGAAATTTTGGAGAGAGAAACGCTATAGTAAGTGAAAGAAGAGAAGTGATTTATCAGGCTTCGATTCCGGGACATTTATCATTCTCAAAGGCAGTTTAAGGAATTTTAGCGAATTTTCCAATAGAATCAAAATTGAATTTAAAAAAAAAATAAAACTATAGAGATCGAACTCTTTGCCGAGTATCGTTCGTGAAAAAGTTCAATGGAGTTAAAATCGAAGAATTTTTAATATTAACTGTTTAAATTGAAAGATTTTTATAAAATAAGTGAATTGCTATGAGGTTTCTTCAATTCGCGAGTGAATTTTTAATCTACGGTTCGAGAATAGCTAACGTTTACAGTTGCTGTTTATGAAAGGTTCTCGAATATTCCGATAGAAATATAATTATACTTCTTAAATTTAAACTAAAGTTAATTTCACTCGAATGCAAAATATAAGCAAAACCGAGTTCTTTATTTTAAAATAACATACTACCAAATGTGGAATACACTACTCAATATTTTTTTGAATATATTTTTGGGGAATGTTCGCGAACATATCAAAAGAGTAAAAATTTAATATTTTATAATACTAATGATGGGAATTGCAAAATGTTTTTCAAAAGTTTTTGACATAAAAAATACTTTTAATGTTTTTTGGGAAATATTCGCGAAAAATTCAATAGAGTTGAAGAAATCGTAGATTTGTTTGATATTAATGATGGAAATTACAAAATTTTCTCATAAACTTTTTGAATATTTTCACAAATCTAAGGTACGATTGACTCTAGACTATAGATTATTTTTTTCAAGGAATATTCGCGAAAAATTCCATCAACTTTGTTATAATTATTCTAGAGATATGAAAAGTCTTATTAAATTTGTTTAAATATTTCAAAATTACTGATTTATTTTCAATCTAAGAGTGACCTCGTATAAATAAGATATTGTACATAATCCTTTATAAATATTAACAATATCAAATCAAAATGAGAATCATACAAAAAAACGAAAATAAAAGTTACTGCACCCATTAAATGAATTAAATATTTTAAACAAAACAAAAACAAACAAATCATCTCAGAACATTGAAACCAAAAAAAGTTTTTACTCCAACGTTATTAGAGTCAAATGACAATGAGAGCTGCATAAATACAAACAAATAAAAACCTGACGACAACTGACAGACAATTTTACTAAATGATTCATAATAAATAATAAAACAAACAAAAGAGAAAAGAGAAAAATTGCTCGTCTCAGTTCGATTTTCAATTTAAAAAATAATTCTTATCTGGTTTATAAAATAGAGACAAAAACACCAAGTTAGTTAGACAGACAGAAAGAAAGAAATACAAACGGACAGACATACAAAATAAACACTATTAAAGTGTTTATTGTTTTTATTTATAGTATTCAAAATGAAATTGTTATTGTGTAAAAATAAATATTTGAAAGTTGCTAGTTGCTCTTGATAATTACACACTCATATACACTTAAATATTGCACACATACGCTTTATGCATATAATTTATATTTCTAAATCTAGACTCGCACTTTAACCACAAATTTATTATTACAACAATAAAAATAGAAAAAATATGTAAGAAAGCAAAAAAAATACTATTTATTAAAATGAATTAAAAAGGTTAAGTTTGAACACAACAATATGAACGAATGCATATTTGTAGCAAAAGCCAAACGCACAAACCATAACTTAGCCATGTACACTACACCATCAAGTTTGTTTACATTTTGTGTTTACTTTATTTGTTTTGTTTTTCTTTATTACTTTTATTATCTTCTATCATTTTAGTGTATTTAAATAAGGCTCCTCTCTACTATCATGATGATCATGATCATCATTCACCATGTTTAATCATGATTAATGTTATTTGATTACATGATCCGAGTAATTACGCTTTTGTCTTTCTTTCCCAGATTCAGAAAGCATAAACTAGTACATTGAAGAAATTTAAGTTTTACTTTAACCGCATTTGTTTTTTATTTAATTTGTTTAAATTTTGAGGGGGTGTTTAGTAATTTCTTTCTTTCTTAAATTATAAAATATTATTAAACTTACTGTGACATAATTGGCGTTGATATATTCCGTTTTTTCATCATCGTTAAGACGCTGCAATATGACACGCGTTTCAGGAAGCGGCAATACATTCGCATATCTGTAGATGAAAAGTGAAAGAGAGATGAAAAGATTAGTAATCGCAAAATTTTGTGAGAAAGAATTTTATTTGAATTTGTTTTAATAATTTATTAGGGCATAAGTAAAATATGAAAATGTTTAGAGTGATTAAAAATATTTAATTTTAAAATTTTTTATATCAAATGACCGATGATTCACTCTTTTCGATTCGAAAACGACTAAATCTTTTAATAATTTCTTAGAGAAACTTTTGGGAAAGAATCGCTCTAAAAAGAGGGTGTATTTTTAAGCTTCGGATAGAGTTAAAATAGAAGATTTTTTGATTCTCGAATGTTTTGTCACGAAATGATCGCGCCAAATCTAAAGAATATAAATGTAGATTTCGTATATTTTTTTCGAGGAATGTTGGCGAAAGGTTTAAAAGAGTTAAACTGGTTTTTTTTTTTTAATAATGTACGCGAAAATATTCAATAGAGTAAATTCATTCTCGAATGTTTTGTCGAGAGATGATGGCACAAATCAAAAGAAGCCATTTTCAAAATTTCATAAATGTTTAAGAAAGTTTTATATAATTTTGTTCTTTTGAGAACGTCTAAATATTTTCTTTCGACAACCTTCGGGAAAATTCGCTGTAGAAAGTGTAGAAAAACAGGGGTTGATTCTGGGATATTTATCATTCCCAATTGTTGTTAGAGGGATGTTCATGAATATTTCTAGAGTCAAAAATCCATTGTCATTGAGACCTTATTAGGAGCCTTGAGATCAGGTGATAAAGTTCAATGTTTCGAAATCTAATACTTGGATTCTTTTCAAAGCTGAAAAGCGATGAATAAAGCATGGAAAACGGTAAACTATTTGACAATTCTTTTCTTTCGAGAACGTCTAAATATTTTCTTGAGGAAACCTTCGAGAAAGGAAGTGTAGAAAACAGCGGTTGATTCTGGGACATTTATCATTCCGAATTGCTGTTAAAGGAACGTTCGTGAATATTTCTAGAGTCAATAATCCATTGTCTTTGGGACCTTAATAAGAGCAGAGAATTAGGAGCATTGCGATCAGGTAATAAAGTTCAATGTTTCAAAATCTAATACTTTGATTCTTTTCAAAGTTGAACAATCTAAGGGGATTTATAGTTCTTCTGGTGGTAATGGAGAGAAGTTCTGTCTAGAACAGGAGTTGGAGTTATTGTTCCAAGGTCTCTTTAATTGGATTTTGCAGCGTGGATCAAATTGTTCTCTCTTTTTGAAATAAACATTTCGTGATTATGATAAACTTATTATAAAGCTTCGTTTGAAGTTTCAATGGATTGATGTTCCAATGAGTTTTTCTAAATTTTCGATTTTTATTTCATCGGCAGTAACCAATTTAAATCTTAAACGTTTCGGATCAAAAGAAATTGTGCAATATAATACTTCCGATCGGATTTTATAAGAATCTCAGAACTTCTTAATATTCCTTTTGAGGTTATTCAATGATATTCTATATTTAATTAATAAAAATATGACGAACTTTTCATATTAATTCCATTTTTTTAATAAAACAACTGTTCTTTTTTTTAAACGAATCAGTTAAAGAAATTCCCAGAAATCTTTTGTTTTCATCACAATTTCAATGTTATTCAACTCCTGTATTGTAAGTGAAAACTGAACATGTTCTTTGGAATGTTCCGAAAGTTCAGTTCACTTGAAGTAATTGATTTCTTTGGAAACACTTGTTCAAATATAATTCACTTACAAAATTTCAGAGAAAATTTTGTGAAAAATTTTAAAATTAAGAGAGTTTCAAAATCTAAATAATTTTTCCAAACTTACCTATTCTTATCCTCACAGCCTGGCGGTACTTCATCCAATCTCGAAGTTATTTGTGGTACATCACGGAATTCCTCAAATATACGCAATTTCTCCTGAGCAAATTTCGCCAATTCATGTACACCCATGGGATTATGACGCAGCGAGGGATCATCGAATGCTAAATTGCCATAAGTACGTTTGGAGGAACGTAAAGCACTACTCTTACGCATACTACCACCCACCGAGGCGTTGTCTATGGTAAATTCATCCATGCTAACCGGACGACAACGATTGGGATAGGAATTTTGCTTTTGACGTTTACGCATGAGATAAAGGAAGCCCACCAGCAAAATGAGCGCAATAACACCTATAACACTTACTGTTATGGCAATGATGACATTAACATCAGTTTCACCGGAAGCTTCCGAATTTTTGGGATACATATTACCACTATTGCCACCCATAATGGAAGTGAGTGTGGGTAGGGATTTGCCAATATCAGCGGTTTCTATAATTTTTGTAGAGGGTGTGGTGGTATCGGGTATCATTTCTGTGATATACGAGGTGCTGGAGGAGGGATATGTGGTGGTGGAGGAGGATGATGATGTTGATGATTCTTCTTCTTCAGTTTCCGTTAATAATTGTTGTGTTGTTGTTTGTATTAACTCAGTGGTGGTACTGTGTATCACATTGTAAATCTCTTCCACTTTCGTTGTTATAGCCGAAGGCAATGTTGAGGTTGTCGTCGTCGTTGTGGTTGTTGAAGATGCTAGTGGTGTTGGTGTCGGAGACGTTGTCGTCGTTGTTGTTGTTGAGATTGTGGTGGGAGAGTAAGTTTGTGTTGTTGTATCATCTAATAAACTTATAAAGGTCTCTTCATCTTTGGCCGCTGTTACTGACATTATTGTGCTAGTTGTTGTTGTCATGTTGCTGCTGTTTGTTGTTGTATCTATATTTGCATCTTTTTCTTGAGAAGTTAAAACTTCCTTTATGTTGCTTTCCTGCTTTGCAGTTGTCGTTGCAATTACGTTTTCTTCTGTGCTACTAGTTGTAGTTGCTGTTGTTGTTGTAGTGGATGCCAAGTTTTCATTCGGCTTTGTTTCAATAACAACAACAGGTGTTTTGTTGGTTTCTGTAGTAGTAGTTGTTGTTGTATCTGTTGTTATTGTTGTTGCTGTTTCAGTTTCAATTTCCTTTCTCTCTAATTCTTCGTTTGTGGCGACAGGTGCTGATGACCCAATTGTGGTTTCATCCTCTAGTTTAGGGGTTGTTGTCTCTAGATTGTTTACGTCTTTAGAGGATGACGTAGTTGTTTCTATTGAAGACGTTAGAGTATTTTCTGTTTCTGTTGATTTAGCTGCTAATATGGTGGTCGTTTCAAATTCTCTGCTTTCCGCTAAATGCGTTTCAATTGTTTTCGTAGAATTATTGTCGTCTAATTCAACTTTTGTTGTTGTTATTGATTGTTTTTGTTGCGGCGGCTCGTTGTTAGTCGTTAAATTTGTTTGAATTTCGTTGCCATTTTGGTCAACTTCCTGTTCAAAATTAGGGGCTTTCGTAGAGGTAGTAGTAGAGGAGGTTATTGCCAAAATATTTGGCCTAAATGTGGTAATAGGTAAAACGGTTGTTGTTGTTGTTGTTTCAATATTTATATATTGATTTTTAGCTGTAATATTCTCGTTATTTTCAAATTCCTCGTGTAAAGCGGTTGACACCGTCACTGTTGTTGTTTGTGTGGAAAAATTAGTTTCATTTAAATTTACGTTATTATAATTATTATTATTTGTTGTTGTTGTTTCTGGGATTTGTTGAATGGCGTCGTTATTTAACGATGCGTTTTGTTTGCTAGTCTCTAGCGTACTAACTGTTGTTGTCTCACTGGAAATTTGCTCAACTGTTGTGGTGATATCAGCAACAACAGCTGTTGCTTCAGTCGTTGACGCCAACGTCTCGGCTGTCGTCGTCTCCAGGTCTAAGTTTTTTATATTTCCAGCTGCTATCGTACTATCATCATTATCATCATCATTATTATTATTATTATTTAAGTCTTTTTGCTTTTGTTTTAAAGTCAAGTTTATTTCATTTAAATTTGGTTCAATGTTCAGCGTTGCATTCAAGGGGTGGTTGTCCACTAATGCAGCATTATTATTAGTTGTTGTTTTTGATGTTGTGGCCACGTCTAGAGTTTCCGTTACCATTTCCAAATGATTATTCATATTTTCTTCAATTTTCTTATCTATCTCAGGGCTTTTATCAGTTTCATTGTTGTTTTTATCATTCGCCAGAGATAAGATTGTTTCTAAAGTAGTAACTGAGATTGTTTCTGGTGCCAGGGTAACCTCTTCTTCTCTAACCTGTAGTCTTAACTCAGTTGTTGTTTCTTCAAAAGGTTTAGAGGTTGTTGTAATACTTTGCTTTATCCTTTCATTTGTATCTAAATGATTTTCTTCTCTTTCTTTTTCCATTTCCTTTTCCTCATTCCTGGTTGTTGTGGACAATTCCTTATCCATCATTATTTGTGACCAATCTAGTAAATTCTTTTCACTATTACTACTCATTGTTAATGAGGAATTGTGTAGCTGTAGCAGATTTTCCTTGAACTCCTGGCTGTGATTATGCGCCGGCGCTGTTTCCAAGGTAACTTCGGCTTTGGGTAGGGATTTCATGGCTGCCAAAGACCATACCTCAGCATTGTTGGGTAAATTTAACTGTTGGGCATTTGTGGAATTGTCATTTATAAATTTGCCTGTCTTTCCTTTAAGATTTACGGACACATCCTCTATTTGCTGTTTTACATTACCTTGAACTACTTCTTGCTCTTTATTGAGATTTATCGCGGGCCTAAAGGTGGTTATAGCTAGAATATCTTCTTTATTTTCTTGTGAATTGAAGGTAGTAGTTTCTTCTTCCTCTTTATTAAACATAGATCTAGCATATTCCTTTTTATTACCCTCAAATATTAATAAATCTGATTCATTTTTCAATGTCTCTAAAGTGCTGGTTTCCGGGGTGGTTTGCGGCAGTTCATTTGCTTTAATTAACACTTCCCGATCTAAGCCATCTTGTATATTATTTGTTAGCTGTTCTTTTGTGTTCTCTTCGCCCATAAAAGGACTTAAAGTGGTCATTTCTAAAACCTCCAAACTTTCCGTAACCTCAGCTACTGAAGTGGAAGTTTCTGTCACCATTTTAACAGTTGTTGTCTCTACGGGTCCTATGCTTTTGCTGTCCTCCTGGTGTTTGCTATTATCTAAACTATTAGATTTTGCAATTTCCTTCACATTTTCCTCGGTGGAGGTTTCCAAGGGAATTAATTTAACTTTAACCTGTGACTCATTATGGTTGTTATTTATTGCAGCAGATTTTTCCTTAAATTCCTCTACTAAAACATTTTTATTTAATTCCTTGCTATTTTCTATACTATTTTCCCCATGGGATTCCAAAACTTTGGACTTTTTAGTGGTTGTTTCAGTTCTCAACTCTGTTAAGATTCTGCTGGGAGGCTGAGGCTTTTCATGTTCAAATTTTAAACTATTTTCATAGGATTTAGCTTCCGATTCCCCTTCATCCTTAGCACCTTCCTCTTGCACCAAAGTTTGCTCCTTTAACTGGGGTATTTTATCTATTTTAATATCATTACTGGTAAATTCTGTGGAGGTTTTGGTGGCCTCTTCCAAATTTTGTTCTTTAGTTTCCAATTGCTTTATAATTTCTTTAATATCTTGCAGATTATTTTGTGTTCCAGTATTATTTTTCAATAAAACATTTTGTTCTTCTAAATCCTTAACATTTCCTTCAGTTTTTTCTTCTTCTTCCACTTCTTCTTTTTTATTTAAATTAATAATTTTATCTTCCTCCTCTAAGAGTTTTTTGGCTTCATTTATTAAAATTTCATTGTTGGTTAATTCCTTGGAGGTTTCTTTGGAAGCAAAATTCATGCCCTCCACCGATTGCAGTTTAGTTGTGCTGACAACTTCACTTGCATTATTTAAAGCCGTTAAAATGGTGGGTTGTGCTGCAGTGTCTAAAACAAAGTTGCCAGATTCGTTTACAGCAGTGTTGTCACGTTTTTTTATTACTGCTGCTTGATTGTTGTTTATCGAAAAGCATATAATTAAAATGGCTAACCACCAGCCCGAGCTAAGGGCCTTGACTCTTGTTTTAAACAGCAACATTTTGTTAAAAAAAAACTTTAAATCCAAATGAAAATTATAGCTCGTTTCTTTCTAACATTAAACTTTTCAAATTTCCCGCCTTAATTTAAAATTTTCAAATCTTTTCCTACTGTTAGTAACAAAATTGTTTGTTGGTTATTATTTTTACACAAATATTATTCAATGTCTTCGTTTCTCTTTCCTCTTAAGCTGCTTTAATTGTTCACTTATTATTTCATTATCTCTTTCGTTGATTAACTTGTTCGCCTGGAAATTTGTGGACATTCCATGTTCTTAATTTAGCGTTTGGTATTCATTTCAAAACACCTTTGAATACATGTTGACCATATCGGTGGTAAATTTTGGTGTCAGGTTTATTGGAATGTGTTTTTTGGAAAATCTACAAGAAAAGAACAACAATATGAAAATTTAATTAAAGGGCCTTTTTGTTATATTTTGTTAGAAATATTTAAAAGTATCTTATCGTTTAAAATTTAGAATTGTATCTAATCATTTGGCATTGACATCAGTTGTTTTTATTATATAGTTTTTCATTATCATATTACCTTATCTTAAATTATTATTTTTTGTAATTATTGCGGGCATAATGCCCTTATTAAGTTTTCTTTTAAAGGTTTTTGAACTGTTGATTTCTAAATGTATGGAGGCCATTTTCAAAATAGTCATAAATATGTATGCGAAAGTTAGATTTCAATATATTTTTCATTAATTTTCTAAAAAATTTCTCAATATTGAAAATTTTCTAAAAAATTAATTCAATATGGAATATTTCTATAATTGATAATTTTCTATAAAAATAGTTCAAAATTGTAAATTTAAAAAAAAAATTCAATATTGAAAATTTTATATGAAAATTTTTCTTAAAAAATTGTTCAATATTGAAAATTTTCTTAAAAAATTATTGAATATTGAAAATTTTTTATAAAAAAATTATTCAATATTTATACTTTTCTATAAAAAATTATTCAATACTAAAACTTTTCTAAAAAAAATTATTCAATATTCAAAATTTTCTATAAAAAATATTTTAATATTAAAAAATTTCTATAAAAAATTGTTCAATATTGAAAATTTTGTATAAAAAATTGTTCAATATTGAAAATGTTTTATAAAAAGTTGTTCAATATTGAAAATTGTTTATAAAAAATTATTTAATATTGAAAATTATCTATAAAAAATGATTCAATATTGAAAATTTTCTATAAAAAATTATTCAATATTGAAAATGTTCTATAAAAAATTATTCAATATTTATATTTCCATAAAAATTTACGAAATTTGAAAATTTTCTATAAACATTTATTAAAATTGAAAACTTTCTATAAAAATTTATCAAAATTGAAAATTTTCTATATAAAATTATCAATATTGAACAATTTTTTATAGACAATTTTAAATATTAAAAATGTTTATAGAAAATTTTAAATATTAAAATGTTTATAGAAAATTTTAAATATTAAAAATGTTTATAGAAAATTTTCAATATTAAACATTTTCTATAAAAAATATTCAATATTGAAAATTTTTTATAAAAAATTATTCAATATTGAGAGTTTTCTATAAAAAAATTATTCAATATTAAAAATTTTCTATAAAAAATATTCAATATTAAAAAATTTCTATAAAAAATATTCAATATTAAAAATTTTCTATAAAAAAATATTCAATATTGAAAATTTTCTATAAAAAAATATTCAATATTGAAAATTTTCTATAAAAAAATATTCAATATTGCAAATTTTCTATAAAAAAATATTCAATATTGAAAATTTTCTATAAAAAATTATTCAATATTGAAAATTTTCTATAAAAATTATTCAATATTGAAAATTTTCTATAAAAAAATATTCAATATTGAAAATTTTCTATAAAGAAATATTCAATATTGAAAATTTTCTATAAAGAAATATTCAATATTGAAAATTTTCTATAAAGAAATATTCAATTTTGAAAATTTTCTATAAAAAAATATTCAATATTGAAAATTTTCTATAAAAAATTATTCAATATTGAAAATTTTATATAAAAAAATTTTCAATATTTGAAATTTTCTATATAAAATTATTAAATATTGAAAATTTTCTATAAAAAATATTCAATATTGTAAATTTTCAATAAAAATATTCAATATTGAAAATTTTCTAGAAAAATTTATTTAATATTGAAAATTGTGTATAAAATTTGTTTCAATATTGAAAAATATCATTATTTATGTAATTTAATAATAGCGTTTATCTTTTCTCACAGTAATATGTATGTAATTATTATCTTTCCACCATTTAAAACAATTTAATATGATTTTTTTCTATTGAAACTAAACTACTTTTCAAAATCAAACTATAAAGTTCATTAAACTTCAATTTCATGTTTTCTGCAACTACAACAATAATAAAAGGCAATCAAATATGAATTACAAAAAAGAAATTATATATTTACACTCTACATTACATTTTACCCCCTAAACATGCAGGTTACTACAACTGAAATCTACCATCTCTATAGTTTGAATATAAATAAATAATGAGCAAGACACAGTCACTTAAAAAATAATATACGAAGGTTGTTTGCATGGGAAACTGATTTTATAAAGTTTATAAGGATAAAATCTAGTTTATTTTTGCTTTTGATTTTGTAAACAAACCTCGTATTTGGTAATGTAATGGCATGTCATTATTGTTATCTAAATATTTTGCTTGTTTTGAGGTTAGTAGGGGTAACAGGAAGAGAAACAGAGAGAGTGAGAGATTCATTCATAGAGACATGATACAATATAAATGACAGTAATAATATTTATATAGAAATAACGATAACAACAAAACAATAACAATGATATTTAAAATAGTATATTTTTCACTTGTAGTTGGTTATATTTTGGTTCACAAAGGAAGGAAATGCGAGAGTGTGATATTTACATATAATAGAGGATGCCAGATTTATTTTAGATAGATTTTATTTTGGCAGCACTAGCATAAGAATGGTAAAGGATTCTAAGGTGGAAAATAGAGAAAAACTCACAACAGTTTTAACTCTTTCTGACCTTTCTATAATATTTTTAGATTTTTTTTCAGAATTTTTTTATTATAGATTTGTAATCTATTTAGGAAAATTGCTAGTTCATTTTTACTTCAAATATTTATGTAATATTTAAAGCTACACATTAGTTTATTGTCTTTGTTATTTAATCGGTAACGCATGTAATTTTGAATTGACACGCAATGTTATGAGAGCAAGAATTTTATAAGTAAACAAATTATAATTTGATTAGTCCGACTATATGATACCCTACATCATCTATAAATATGTTTAATATGGCATTACCCTGACTGTCCGTTCTACGTACCGAAATGAGCCGACTTATTCGGCCAAGGCCTGTCAACTCTATCAACAACAATGTTTAACATGAAAATATTAAAAAATTGTGTTAATTGAAATTGTTCAGTATCGAAAGATTTCTTTAAAAATATGAAAATTTTCTATTCTTCAAGATTTACTTATTGACTCAGATGAGTGTACGACCATAATATTGAGTGTTACAAATATCAGCATGAATGCATGTCATTTGTCCCTGGTGGTGTACTGTGTAACAAGTGGTTTTATTTTATTTATCCTGAGTTTTTTTATTATTATACATCTAACACACCTTAGATGTGAATAATATTTAAATTAGTTATAACTTAATTTAAGTGTAAGTAATATTACGGCGAAAAGAGTTTTAATTAATATGACACTTGAATGAATAAAAAGTATGACAGCTACCTTCTGTTTAATAGTTCTAAAGCGGTATAACGGTTATGAACAGTACAACAGTTTAAACTGTATAGCAGTTATTATCTGTGTAACTGTTATAATCTGTATAACAGCTATAAGAAGTATAACAGTTATACATAATACAGCAGTTCTAAACTTTGTATTAGTTTCAAATGTTATACATTGTATAACATTTACAAAATGTAAACCAGTTGTAAACTGTGTAAGAGTTATGAAACTATGCAACTGTTAAAACTGTACACAAATTGTAAACTGTATAACAGTTTCAATTGTATAACAGTTATAAATTGTATAATTTTATAAACTGTATAACCATAATAAACTGTATAACAGTTATAAAATGTATAACAGTTAAAAACTGTATAACAGTTAAAAACTGTATAATAGTTATAAACTGTATAACAGTTATAAACTGTATAATAGTTATAAACTGTATAACAGTTATAATCTGTATAACAGTTGTAATCTGTAGAACAGTTATAAACTGTATAACAGTTATAAACTGTATAACAGCTATAAACTGTATAACAGTTATAAACTGTATAACAGTTATATACTGTATGACAGTTATAAAACTGTATAACAGTTATAAACTGTATAACAGTTATAAATTGTATAACACTTATGAACTGTATAAACAGTTATAAACTGTATAAAGCTATAACTGCTACACAGTTAAAAACTGTATAACAGTATTAATTGTATAACAACTATAAACTGTATAAGGTTATAAACTATATAAGAGCTATTAACTATATACAGTTATGTTATAACAATTAAGAACTGTTTAACAGTTAAAACTGTATAAGAGTTCTATACTGTATAACAGTTAACACTATATAACATTTATAAGCTGTATAACAGTTATAAACATAGAACAGTAATACTGTATAGCAGTTATACAAATATAGAAGTTGTAAAATTTATAATATTTACAAAATTTATTACTGTATAACAGTTACAAATTGTGTAAAATTTTCATATAATCGTATACAACAGTACAAATGTATAACAATTACAAAAAACTTCCTTTATACTTATTTTCCTTCTACTCTTTTCTCCATTTGTATTTTTTAACTATTTTCAAAATATAACGTTTAATATTAAAACATTACACATAGTGGCAACTCTTATTGCTACAATATAAAACAAAGCATACCTTAAGGCTTTAACATACTGTGTGTTGTGTAGCAGAGTAAATAATTTTTATGCAATTTTAGAAAAAAACTAAAAAATAGGAATTTAACAAATTTTTAATGAAATTAATGTTTATCCATAAAATATTAAATACATATTTTAATATTTAATGGTTTTTATTTGTTAAACTTTTAAATTAATTTAATTTATTTCATATTAATTCTGCATTACGCTCTCTACACATTGCGTGCATTTTGAAATTATGTTTTTTTTTTTTACAAATTACAGTTAAGAAACATTGATGTTTTTTGTTGTAAAAATCAAACCATTTAACGCCGTATTAATGTTAGAAATTTAGTCTGAAACTATGATTGCACATAATCTTTACAAAATTTGTGATTTACTTCGGTTGTTTGTCTTTGTTTATAGATAAAGTTGCTTTATTGAAGTGTTTTATGCAGTGTTGTTAATAAATTTCATATTTTTTTCAGCCGTATTTCTATATTTATGGGCAATTATATCAAGCACTGAGAGGAGTTAACAGTTATTTTAAACTTTGTTTTATACATAATCTAATTTCTTTAAGAATAATTAAGTTTTTGTATAGAATTGAGTAAAGTTTTGACAATGAAATTGTAATAAATTTAATAAAATTTTGTTTGTTATTCCAGAATAACTATTTCCAAAATTATCTTTATTTAAAAAGTACTTTATAAAGTTGTGTTGCAAAAATATGTCTTATTGCAAAATAGTACTTTTTCTTAGTGTATGTAGATGTTGATTCTAAGTAAGATGCAGATTTTAATAAAAGCTTGCTATTTTTAGAACAGTTATGTAGGTTTTCTTGGTTGAATAATTTTTAGTTTTTTAATAAATGAATACTTTAGATAATATTTATATAAAAAAAAGAACTATTTCTTTCTTTCTGCAGATAAATCAGACAACAAAATTGCAAGAAACTTTATAGGGACGAGATAAACAAAATAATAAACTATTTATAAAAAATTTATAAGGTTGATAGAAAGAAACTTGGTAAAGTATAAT